>NC_034179.2:34806826-34908176 GCF_002021735.2 Oncorhynchus kisutch
TTGTGCATCACATTGCTGCTCTCTCATTTAGCTATTTGCACCAGACGGATTAAGGTTGTTGTGAATGGCTGTTCACAAATCCAAATGTGTATTTCAACCCAATAATGGTTGAATTCAAGTAGTTTAAGCTGCCCATCAATCATTTTGTTTTTGAAACCAGTTGACAGCTAGTGAAAAATGCACTCTTGCAACAGATGCATATTTGCGGATCCAAGCCTAAAAGCATCAATTTTATTCTAATCTAATTCATGCTGATAAAAAAAAAATCCATAGGCGTAATGGACACATGCTCAAATTCACACACTTTTGATAGACTTAAAGGGGCAATCTGTAGTTGCTACATCCATTTTTGGACTTGTAAGTTATACAGTTGAAGTCGGAAGTTTACATACACCTTAGCCAAATACATTTAAACTCCGTTTTTCACAATTCCTGACATTTAATCCTAGTAAATATTCCCTGTCTTAGGTCAGTTAGGATCACCACTTGATCTTAAGAATGTGAAATGTCAAAATAATACTAGAATGATTTATTTCAGCTTTTATTTCTTTCATCACATTCCCAGTGGGTCAGAATTTTACATACCCTCAATTAGTATTTGGTAGCATTGCCTTTACATTGTTTAACTTGGGTCAAACATTTCAGGTAGCCTTTCACAAGCTTCCCACAATAATTTGGGTGAATTGTGTTCATAGGCCTCCTTGCTTGCACACACTTTTTCAGTTCTGCCCACAATTTTTTTTATAGGGTTGAGGTCAGGGCTTTGTGATGGCCACTCCAGTAACTTGACTTTGTTGTCCTTAAGCCATTTTGCCACATATTTGGAAGTATGCTTGGGGTCATTGTCCATTTGGAAGACTCATTTGCAACCAAGCTTTAACTTCCTGACTGGTGTCTTGAGATGTTGCTTTAATATATCCACATAATTTTCCTTTCTCATGACGCTATCTATTTTGTGAAGTGCGCCAGTCTCTTCTGCTGCAAAGCACCCCCACAACATGATGCTGCCACCCCCGTGCTTCCTGGTTGGGATGGTGTTCTTCGGCTTGCAAGCCTCTCCCTTTTTCCTCTAAACATAATAATGGTCAATATGGCCGAACAGTTCTATTTTTGTTTTGTCAGACCAGAGGACATTTCTCCAAAAAGTACGGTCTTTGTCCCCATGTGCAGTTGCAAACCGTAGTCTGGCTTTTTATGGCGATTTTGGAGCCGTGGCTTCTTCCTTGCTGAGCGGCCTTTTAGGTTATGTTGATATATGACTCGTTTTACTGTGGATATAGATACTTTTGTACCTGTTTCCTCCAGCATCTTCACAAGGTCCTTTGCTGCTGTTCTGGGATTGATTTGCACATTTCGCACCAAAGTACATTCATCTCTAGGAGACAGAACGCGTCTCCTTCCTGAGCGGTGTGATGGCTGCGTGGTCCCATGGTGTTTATACTTGTGTACTATTGTTTGTACAGATGAACGTGGTATCTTCAGGCATTTGGAAATTGCTTCCAAGGATGATCCAGATTTGTGAAGATCTACAATAATTTTTCTGAGGCCTTGGCTGATTTCTTTTGATTTTCCCATGATGTCAAGCAAGGAGGCACTGAGTTTGACGGTAGGCCTTGAAATACATCCACAGGTACACATAACAATCGGAAATCTGTATTTTTGGGTGCCGACTTCTATAATCTGACTGAGCGGTGGTAGGCAGAAGCAGGCACGTAAACATTCATTCAAACAGCACATTAGTGCGTTTTTGCCAGTAGCTCTTCGTTGTGCGTCAAGCATTGCGCTGTTTATGACTTCAAGCCTATCAACTCCCGAGATGAGGCTGGTGTAACCGAAGTGAGCTAGCCAGTTAGTGCGCGCTAATAGCGTTTCAAACATCACTCATTCTTGCTCTGCATGGGTATTGCTGCTTCGATGGTGGCTGTTGTCGTTGTGTCGCTGGTTCTAGCCCAGGGAGGAGCGAGGAGAGGGATGGAAGCTACACTGTTACACTGGCAATACTAAAGTTCCGATAAGAACATCCAATAGTCAAAGGTTAATGAAATACAAATGGTATAGAGGGAAATAGTCCTATAATTCCTATAATAGCTACAACCTAAAACTTCTTACCTGGGAATATTGAAGATTCATGTTAAAAGGAACCACCAGCTTTCAAATGTTCTGAGCAAGGAACATTAACGTTAGGTTTCTTACATAGCACATATTGCACTTTTACTTTTCTTCTCCAACACTTTGTTTTTGCATTATTTAAACCGAATTGAACATGTTTCATTATTTACTTGAGGCTAAATTGATTTTATTGATGTATTATATTAAGCTAAAATAAGTGTTCATTCAGTATTGTTGTAATTGTTATTATTACAAATAAAATAAATCGTCCGATTTAATCGGTAACAGCTTTTTTGGTCCTCCAATAATCGGTTTCGGTATCGGCACAATTAAAAAAAAAATAATCGGTCTACCTCTAACCTGTACTGACCTCGCCTTCTGGATGACAGCGGGGTGAACAGGCTGTGGATCCTGCACTCTCAGATTAATAGACAGAGCAATGGATGCAAGGACTGACCATCCATGATATAAAATGATGGTTAAAACAATGTCAAGAGGCTATACAGCGTGTTTTTACATTTACAAACATTGGAGGTGCATCAAAGCTGGGACCTAGAGACTGAAACAGTTTTTGATCTCAAGGCCATCAAACTGTTAAACAGCCATCACTAGCCAGCTACCACCCGGTTACTCAACCCTGCACCTTAGAGGCTGTGGCCTATATACATAGAGAGAGAATCACAGGCCACTTTAATAATGGAACACTTGTCACTTTAATAATGTTTACATACTGCTTTACTCATATGTAAATATTGTGGCAGGGTGAGGAGAGCTATCTTGCATGTAGCTGGCTCCACCCCCAAGTCTTATAAGGACTTCCTGCCCCAACGAGGAAAGGCTTTGGGGTTGTTAGGCCAGGGAGTGCTTGGGGATAAAGGGGGAAGCAACCTGCACATAGGGCCAGAGTAGGAGAGAACCAAGCTATCTGAGTAGAAGAGAGCATACTATCTGTGAGATTACACGTTGTGACCTGGACTGTCGGACTAACCCCCTTGTATACTGGATTGGCTGAGAACAAATCTAGGATTACTCCTGGAAAAGCAAATGGAACGCCAAAGAGAATGGCGTGTGGACTGTGAGGTGATTGTTGAATTCCCCCAAAATCATGATTAAACTTCCCCCATTCTATATGTGCTACTGGTGCCTGTTTTGTTATTGAACTTGGTGACGTGGAAACTGTATTCTATTCTACTGTATTTTAGTCAATGCCACTCCGACATTGCTCGGGGGGGTGGGGGTGGTGTATCTTGTCCGAGAGCCATGTTTCAGAAAAGCAAAGACTATTGCAGTTTTGAGAGTCCGGGTGGTAGCAAATCCGTGTTCGGAGGTCATCCATCTTATTATCGAGTGACTGACTGTACATTGGCCAGTAGAATGGAGGCTGGTTTTTCCCTTCGCCTTAATCTCACCAGGATCCCCCCCCCCCCCTTTCCTCTGTAAAGCTGGCGTTTCCGCTTAAGTAGCCTGAAAATTGGGTCAATGTTTACATTATAGGGAATAGGCTGGCTTGCTGGGTCCTATATATTACTTCACCCCCCGGAAAAACATTTCAGCATTCTTCAGGAATTCTGATCGGTTTTATGTAATACCTAGAAAAATAATGTGAGGTGTAACTTTGCATTGGGACCTTTAATGCCATTAACGAATGCAAATCCATCTTACATGTGGTTATGTTCATGTGACCTACACTTTAAAATGGTTATGGTAGTAAGGGGTAAGGTTCGGGTAAGGGTTGACCATTGGGACAACCCAAGGACACTTAATTGCACTAACCCTCAGTGTACGAGGCATCAAGTACTCTCACATAGCTTGCTAGCTAGCTAGCACTCGTCATGGAAATGGGGGTGGCGAAACGTGAATTTGGACCAGTCCCTGACAAGTGACAATGAATCCATACATCAAAACTTAGCTACGAAGTGCTACTTTGTAACCGGCTATGTTTGTCTCTGAAAACATTTGAATGACAAAGCATGAGGAATACCCTAAACAAAAAGAAAATATAACACACTAGATTTCCCGGTCTTCACGAAATGGCTATAACGTTAACTTTACCACAGAGTTGAACGTTAACATGGCAGTTTCTTTACATGTGGGCATAGCATCCATGTGTCACCGTCACCACACCCAACCATTACACTTCACGTAACAGTATATGACCAGTGCGCATTTTTGGCACTTTATTGAGCTGGCAAGCTTCTATCTACTCAGCACTCACAGTAGAAGCAGTAACAGTTAGTTCACAGTAGTTCACTCTCCTTGGTCTAGTTGCGTTGGGGGATCGTGTCCAGTCTTGCTGTAGCGCCATGGAAAGATAGGCTTTTAGCCATGTAAAGAGTGCCCTCTTCAGGAGAAGTAAATGAAATGCAAAAAAGGATAAGGTTAGTGGTTCAAAGTGTTTTATATTTTTTGGGTCCTGTTCGGTGGATTAAACGGCAGTAGAAATGCAGCCGATAATGGCTAATATCGGCCGACAACATCTGTCAACCGATATATCGGTCGGGCTCTAATCAGAAGGATTCTAATGGCTTTTATGGATGAGTTGCTTGCTTTTATCCTCTGGTTTTGAATTGAAAATATTATTTTTCAAACAATTTGTCATGATTGTAATCACTATCACATCAGAACACAACACGACACTCACTATTCATTCAAGAGCGGCTGTGCATCAGGACCCCATTTAAAGCATGGCTTTTTGCCTTTCTCTCTCCATCCCTCCTGGTGATGGAGCTAGTCATGTGGAAACAGGTCTGTCTAGTTCCTGTGTATGGAACTAAAGGGGCATCACAACTCCCCATCACACACACACACACCCCTCCCCGGTGGTGCGATGTGGGAACGGAGGGAACATCAGCCCAGGGAATGGAGGAGGCGGAGGGCAGTGTGGCACCACACCCCCTGGTATAGACTGACTGCCCCGGAGAGACTGAGGAGGGAGGGCAGGGAGGATAGTGCAAGTTGACTGGAGGAGAAGCACCTGCAGCCACGCTCCTCTGTTCTCCATCTTACCCCCTCTCTCCTCCCTGTCTTTCCCTAGGGTGACAAGGCCAGGGGCGGGGCTGGTGGGGTGACAGGAATGAGGGGGAGGGGTAGATGAGGGGTTCAGGGGTATCTGGGCAGAGTGGAGCTGGGGAGAAAACAACCTGGTGATTGGCTGGTGGGCTGGCCTGCTAATTATGTACAGACATGCACATGCATCCCCCGCCCTCTTCCAATGCCAATAGGCTCTGTTTGCCATAACAAGCAGGATTGGGGAGTGCCATAGCCACATATCCTGTATTGAATAATGTAGGAGGGGAAGGAGTGTATGGGGGTCATGCCTAACCTGGGGAGCCCAGTTTAAGTGGTATCATGCCCCCTGTGACAGCCAGCTAACCAGTCTGTCTTTGTCTGGTGTTGTGTATGGTTTGGTGCCTTGCCATTCCTTTGTTACCAAGGTTCACTGCTCTACTGTTTGGGAGTGGAGTGGAGTTGAGTAGGCTAATTCCCTCTCTGTAAACATCACTTAGCCCATTGTTTGCCTGGGATCTACAATGAAGGGACTACTGGCTGTAATATCTCCCTCTACCCTCATCCATTAGGTAGTGTAATATTGAATGATGATTTTTGTTTATTTCATTTCAATGTTAAGGTATTCCACTAACAGACATTGATGTTGATTATGACTGCTAAGCAGATTCTCTGCGACTGGTGCTCCAAGGCCTCTGTAAGGAGGTGAGGGTTCATATGTGTGATAGCTTGGCTCCCAAGAGAGGGTATTGATGGGGTCATGTTACCCACTATGATTGACTGGGGTGGGGTATCCAGTCTACCCCTGCCATCTGGTCCCCTCTGCCATCACACAGGAGGACCCAATACTGGAGAGAGGCCTGAACTGGGTGGAACAACGGGATGCAGATGCTCAGCCCTGCTCACTCACAAGCGCACAAACATTTTGTTATTCTAACCAAAAATAGATTCCCATTCAAAATCCTATTTTCCTTTACCCTAACCACTAAGCTTCAAAAAGTTTTTGTCTTCA
This sequence comes from Oncorhynchus kisutch, assembly GCF_002021735.2. Classification (NCBI taxonomy): domain Eukaryota; kingdom Metazoa; phylum Chordata; class Actinopteri; order Salmoniformes; family Salmonidae; genus Oncorhynchus; species Oncorhynchus kisutch. The sequence continues at coordinate 34,812,954 of NC_034179.2, forward strand.
TGGGGATGAAGTAAATGTCTTTTTATTTTACTATCCTGGAGGGGACTTTTAGGACACACACACACACACACACACACACACACACACACACACACACACACAGTTTTAGAAGTAAAGCATTAACTTTGTGTTGTGTCTGTCACATTACTGTAGAAACTGGGTTTTGGCCTGTTTTACCCCACAGCGTGACTGCTCATTGTGACGCTGCAGGAAGGCGAAAAAAGCGGCACTGTGAATGTGTTCTCTTTGTTTGGCCCCTCCCGCAGATGATTGGTGTTTAGTGTTCGTGTGTGAGAGTGGGAGAGGTTGGTGTTGGCTCGCAATGCCCTGTTAGATGGAGTGTGCCAGACACAGGCACACACACTTTGTCCTGGTTCTGTGACTGTGATGTGACAGAATGTGAGAGAGCACGGCCCGCCCGTTGTCCCAGATTGAAGACAAAGGATGATGATCAGAGCTCTGCTGCTCATGAATCCATCATTGATGAAGAGCCACTTTATCTCTCTCTCTCGCTTTCTCTCTCTCTCTCTCTCTCGTGTTTTTTTTTTTTGTCTAACCCTTGGAAATTCAATTTTTTTTTTTGTCTAACCCTTGGAAATTCTAATGATTTCTCTCGCCTACATCTGCTGTTTGATTCATAACATACAATGATATGCTTTAGTTTGAATGACACATCAGATACAATGTATGCAGACTTACAAACACACAGAGGAGCTAGCGGTGCAAATAAGGCAGGGATGGATATCTCCTCAGACGTGACCTCTGGCTAGATTAGACCTGTGTGTGTCTGCATGTGCGTGGGCACGTGTGTGTGGAGGCCCCACAGACTGGCCAATTCCAGTCTCTCGTGGAGAGACAAAGAGCAGCGCTCTAGGCCAACTGTGTCTCTAGGAGGGGATCCTCCCACAAGGCTTTGTGTTCTAATTGATGTTGTTCTGCCTCACATGTTCCCCCCATCCTAAAGGGGGGAGAGAGCAGGGGAGATGTTTTGGGTGGGTTGGATGGGGGTTGCAGGAGAGCACTTCCCTCATCTTCCCACAATGTTGAAGGAGAGAGGGGGTGGTTTGGAGGTTGAAAGTAAAAAAAGGGGGGGGGGGGAGAGGGAGTACTTCAGAGGGTCTTTGTGATGCATGACTTTAAGATCTCTGTACACACACACACAGTTAATTGGTTTGTTATTGTTAGGGAGGAGAGCGGCTTGTGAACAGTGATCCCTCAATGTTAAAGGCCTGACGCTGTCAGATTTTATTTTCTGCTACAAGCCTGAACAACTGCAGTATGTATCCGTGGCCATGCTGAAGGACATGGAGCGGTGCGTTTTGGTGGTTAACTGAATTTCGGTGAATATCAAGTTTGCGGTGTGTGTGTACTGCTGTTGTGATTCTCAGTTCCCTCTAATGATCCCACTCAATTCTGTGTCGCTGTGGAGATGTCAGACACACACACACACACGAGAGATTTACCACAACTACTATTACTACTACAGTAGTGTCTGTGGAGCCAGGACATGTAGTGATGGTCACTGGTCTGCTAGGTTTACTTGGTGAAGAACAGGAGAGAGAGAGACACTCCTGCTAACAGGAGTGTGTGTGTGTGTGTCTGTTTCTAGTGCGAAGGGGGTGGGGGGGGGGGGGCAGCTGAACAGTGAGGATGATAGGGCTCGTTGTCACGGGAATGGAGAAGAGAAAAGATGACAGAGCCATCTGCCCCTCCCTCTCTCTACCTCTTGTTCTATTGTTTTCAGCACTACCCCTCTCTACACCCACATCTCTCTGGCCCTTTTACTGTCATCTGTTGTAGACTTCCTTTTATTTTCATCTCTCTTTCATGCTCTCTCCTCTGATCTCTCTCCTCCTCAGCAGTGTCCCAGAGAGTCAGTCTGGAGGCACACACACACACACACACACACACACACACACACACACACACACACACACACACACACACACACACACACACACACACACACCAACTAGTCTCTTTTGTCTCTGACACGATCACAACAACCCCTCTGCCCCCATCACTTCCTAACTCCATCAGTCTCAGAAACCGGTTAAAACACGTGGTTCATCCGCATCGCTCCATATCACAGATTGGGCTGTGACGATACCAATATCGCCCCCAAAAAATCCATGGCAAAAATGGAAAGATGAAGTAGACAATTATTTGGTCCTTTACAAATCTGCTGTATGTAAAATATTGTGTGCTATAGCTTGGAAAATAAATACATGTGACTGGATGACAACATAATGATTTGTTTTCAACATTAGGGCTGTTTTCCTAAAGAAGATAAATCTGCTTCATGTTTTGTTTCCTTGTCACGATACTAACGAGTATCGCGATACTGGTATTGTTCCTGCCCTAATCACAAACTGGTAGTGGTGTCTTTAGTACTGGCCAATACTGAACAGCCAACAGCACTTGTCTTGTCCAGTCAGGAGAGGGGTGTATTTGTGGAGCCATTCAGAAACACATTAGGACACACAGGCTAGTCTTCCTTGTCCATTAGTACACAGGCTGTACCAGAATATTACAGTACAGAAAACTGTGCTAATGCAACCTCTTGAGAGAGAGACAGGTCTGTTTTTGTTTGTCTCCTTGTCCCTGAGAAAAGACATGACATAGAAACATCATGTGGAGTTTCTGATGTTTATGTGCTCATACCAGAGCAAGAGAGACATGCAGAGGAAGAGAACACACAAGGAGAGAGAGGGACTAGGAAGACTGAGCGAGAGGAGCTGTGCGTGCATGCTCGAGAGATAGAAAGAGGGGGTGGGAGTGAGCGAGCAAAAGGGAGCGAGAGAGCTTTCCCTCTTCCCTAGCAACGGTTGGCTGTGACCGTCTCTAGCCTGTCGTTTTTTTTCTCTGCCTGTTGTTGGAGCTCAGTCTGAGAGCAACCGTTAAAGCACAGGGCTGGTACACACTCGTTTATTCTCTTGTTCTCTGTCCGTACGCCTGTTCGACCCAAAGTGTTTTGTTTTTTTTGGTCTTTTGTTGCCCGAGATGACGACTGCCTTTCACCTGTGAAAAAGAAGAACAGAAAGGGAAAGGAGTTTTTTTAAATTTTTTTTACAGGAATCGTTGCTAGGAGGATGGAGCCCCTGAGCACTCGTGGCCTCCCCCGACTCTCTTGGATAGATACACTCTACAGCAGTATGTATCACTCTCTACTCCTCTCTTCCTCCATCTCCTCACTCCCCTTCCAGACCCCATCCACCCCCTTCTTGGAGCTGAGATGTCTGATCACGTTAGGACCAGAGACACACGGCGAGCACACTTTGTGTTTAGTCACCACTCCCAATTAGAGTCCATCACTGTAGTTACCCATAACCAGACACCCCAGTCCTACATGTTATTTCACCTTCCAGGAGCACTGTTTTGCTCATTAATCTAAAGTGCACGTGTGTGTGTACAGAGCTGTATATTACATTGAATCATTCAATTCATAAATTGAACTTGTATCTCATGATTTGAAACTGAATCGACTGAATATTGCATTTCGTTTCAAAATTTGATTTCAATTGAATATTCAAATGTAATATTTATGTGTTCAGTTTCAATATGGTAAATATTGCATTCATTGTCTTGGTATCAAGTTTACAAATGCATAAAAGTCTCATATTTTAAAATAATGCAATATTCAGTTCAGTTTCAAATCATGAAATACAACTTGTGTGTTACACATTCAGAAATATGAAATTCTAATTAAATCTCCTAATACACATTCAAAACAATGCAATTCTGCACTGAAATCGCTCAAATTATCTTCCACCATTTGAAGAGCTGAAATAGGAGCATATTTAACCAACTTGGACCGATAGACTCCGTGTTGATTGCAGAGAGAACGCCATGTACTTTTGTAACCAGGACACACGTGCTGATAGAGATGAATCCATTCCACTGGTTTTGTCCATGTCGATGTTTCACTGTGATCAGTGTCTTTATTGTACAGTTTCTGTGAATGGATGTTTTCTGTATCCTGTAAGTAGCCCAACCTAGTACCTGCCAAAACACTGGTTTAGAAAATGACTGTGATCATGAATCATCATGATTTAATGTATTTTTCCATTTAGGATTAGGATATTCGAAATATGTACAGAAGATGTAATTTGTATTAACTCAGGATTCTATGGTGTGTGTGATTTGTACACTTGACTGGACAGTGATGGGAGCACTGGTACATGAGACTTGTTATGGTGAGTTTTCATGCTGCCTGTAGAGCTACATTAACTGGGGAAAATGAGTCGTGACACACACACACACACACACACATTTAGATGAGTTACCCTTACGTGAGTGTGTCGTGATGTGATTCAGTCTTTTCTCAGAGAAGTAGAGATTAGGTTATGTAACAGCTTGTTGTTGTTTGTTCTGCTGTATAGCTGTTTTCACTTAATCTGCCCCTTCTGGGGCTGAGAGAGAGAGGGATGGCGGGAGAGAAGTGGAAGGAGAGGAACTGTGGGAGCGATGGAGAAGAGCGGGGTTGGTGGAGGGGTTTTAGCAATTGGGGGGGGCTAAGAGCATAAAGTACCATTATTATCAGGCCAAATGGGTTTACCAAGGAAACAATCTGTTGGCCCAGGTAACGCTTTGTGTCTGTTGATGACTTCATCTGAGAACCTGCCACGCTGGACACAGAGCATCACAAACAATGATGCAATTTTGTAAATATTTTTTACAATTGTGTTCATTTTTCCCCCCTATGGGGCACATTAGCCTACTTGTAAAAATAGATGGAAAAATATAGACCACATTTGAAAGACATTATGAGACCGATGTTGGTCTAATAATGAATATGGGCCAGTGTAAAGTGCCTAGCAGCCAGTGATTGATGGAATGGTCTCCTTTGGCAGCAGCGCTGACAAAATAACACAATGAGTGTGTCATTTACACGTCGCATTCCCTGTGTGAATAGGTTAGACGGCGAACAAAGAGCTTCCAATGAAGGAATATTAGCATAACAGGAGACCGTGTTGACTCCGATGTCCCTAGACATTGTTAGATTATCTTGAGGGCTACTTCCATTATATTGAAGGCTATGCATGTTCCTTCCATTCCTTGTCCTCTTCCATTCATCTCTCCATCCTCCCTTTATCGTTGCTCCTCCTCTCATGGCTTGTCATGAGTTGAGACACAGATCCAGTGGACAGGTGAGGGTGGTGGTCATGATGAATGTTGCAGTAAATCACACTCGCGTTGTGATGATATTTTGTACTCCAGTGTTTATTGGTTAGCTTAATTTACTGCACCAATCTTGGCCCGGCCAGCCAGGCCCCTCTGTGTCTAATGATAGTCAGTATGAAACATGACATGTTAACACAGAGTGGTGGGTAGTAGGAGGTACCCGAGGCGGTTCCACTGTCGCGCACACTCATTGACACACACACACACACACACACACACACACACACACATCACTCATTCATACAAATATCTTCCTCTCTCTTCAGAGAAAGTTCCAAGACGTCTCCCCTCCTCTGTCAGACCCCTTGTCAGAGTCACCAGTCAGCTCAGAGACCAATTGTCTGACAGCTTACACATGCACTTGGACACTCCTTGGGTACAATAAGATGCACAGCCAGACATGGCTGTACCAATATATAGCCTAGGCTAGCATTAGCAGCTTGTCATTTGTTGTAACTACCTGAATAGCTTGTTCTCGTAACAGTTAAATCGAATATGCTATTTCCATCCATATGAGCACTGGGAATTGTTTGTCTCGTCTCCAGTATTTTCACTTTAGCTCGATGCCCAAGCCAACCGTACGGGTCCAGTATAATATATATTTAGAGACTCCAGAAACATTCCCTAAGCTACTGTAATGTCACGTCACGTTGATGCTGAAGCAAAACATCAAAGGATAGAGATTATGTAAGAGCCTTCAATATGGCAGCAGAGGACACACACACACACACACCCATAATCCTAGTCACTGCAGGGAAGGCTAACTTGGGTTTTAGCGCCACACACTTATCAAGAGGCAGAGGGGGCAGATTGGCTGGCAGTGCCACTGTTGTACAGCTACAGCCAGCTGCCTGTAGTGCGTCTGCCCAGACTGCCCACTGATGCCAGTCATCACGCCACTGGGATGCCAGGGTGCAGGCTAAATCAGGCCATCCTGGGTGGTTGTGTAGTAATATCACCTATTCGAGTCCCAGCGGAGGTTCATTTGTAATCCCCAGTACGTTACATGGTGTTTCAAGGTATTTTCAGATGTGAACATGCCACTGAGGTTTCATCTCCTTGTGGCTGCTGTTGAACTCTGATTCTGTACAATTATCCTATTGTCTTTGGCTGTAGCGATTTGAGTGGAGGCTTGTTTATGAAGCAGGGTTTGGAGCCTATGCAGTATGAGAGAAGCTTTTGAGCTACTGTATGTTAGGCTGATCTTGGGTTCAGTTAATACACTCCCCACGGGGTCATTCCATGTGAAAGTGGATGGAGTGCTGTGTGGCAATGAATGAGTGGGGTGGGTAGTTGGTTGGTTTCTGAAACGGGGACTAAGTGGCTTTCCAGTATAAAATATGGCTTAGCTTATGTCACCCTCAAACTGCTTTTGCTGCTACATTTGTCTCTCCTATAGAGGATGCAATACTAGGACTTAGGTCTGAGTGCCTCATTATGAAGCCAGTGTCCAGCCCACAATAGAAGTGCTAACATCAGCGGCCTACCTAATTATGAGCTTGTTCTGTGGGTTGAACTGAGTGGGTTGGTGCTAGCATAGAGGGAATAGATCCTACTTCTAGGAGTTCGCCAAGAAAATAATGGGAGTCTCTGCAGCCCTATTTACGCCCATGTGTGTATCCATTGTGTTAGCAGCGCACTAGCCCCTGATGCTTAAAGGGCCGAGTGTTTTAATGGTGGTTTTTAGAGTGTATCTGGGCATCAGGATGTGTGTGTTTGGCTCGCAGTGATCAGCAAATGGGGAAAACAAAGTGATTTTGGAGAGCTTCCCAGAAACTAGAGCGAAAGATGTGAAAGGGGGCAGAGAGGAGTGAGGGAGTGTGTGTGGGGGTAAAATAATACTAGCTGAAGGTGTATAGCACATTCATCCCTGCAAAAATGATCTGAACGTATTGCTATCTCGGGAAAAGAACAGCCCCACTCCATATTGTGTTGTGGGGTGTGTGTCCAGATCAGTTGGTCCACTGCAGATGGACTGTAGCCTGATTGTGTTTCCAAACACATCAATCGGGTCCCGACCACAGAACAGATCCCTTGACTAGCTCGCCACACTGCCTATCATGTTTTAGATTGGGCCTCCACAGCCTTGAAAGGGACCTACAGCTCCCACAGTGGCTCTGAATTATGTTGAGGGGTTGTGATATATTGCTAATATACCACGGCTAAGGGCTGTTCTTACGCATGGCACAACGTGGAGTGTCTGGATACAGCACTTAGCCGTGGTATATTGGCCATAAACCACAACCCCCCCGAGGTGCCTTATTGCTATTATAAACTGGTTACCAACGTATTTAGAAGAGTAAAAATACATGTTTTGTCATACCCGTGGTATACGGTCTGATATACCACGGCTTTCAGACAATCAGCATTCGGAGCTCGAACCACCCAGTTTATCATGTTTGATTGTGAATTCCACCACTGTTTGTGTACGGTATATTGGCTCTTCCATTTATTTATATAGAGAAGATAATATGGATTTGAATAGATTTAGTCCTTACTGTACAAAGCACGTCCATTATCCAAAGACCCTCTGTTCCCTTTATCCTTTCCCAATTATTATTTTTAGAATTCTTCAAGCTCTGTCAAGTTGTTTATTGCTAGACAGCTGTTTTCAAGTCTCCATACATTTTCAAGCTGATTTAAGTCAAAACTGTAACTAGGCAACTCAGGAACATTCAAGGTCGTCTTGGTAAGTAACTCCAGTGTAGATTTGGCCTAGCATTTTATGTTAATGTCCTGCTGAAAGGGGGATTTGTCTCCCAGTGTCTGGTGGAAAGCAGTCTGAACCAGGTTTTCCTCTAGAAGTTTGCCTGTGCTTAGCTCTATTCCTTTTCTTTTTATCCCCCCCAAAAACTCCATAGTCCTTGCCAATGACAAGCATACTCATAACATGATGCAACCACCACCATGCTTGATAATAAAGAGTGAAGAGTGGTACTCAGTGATGTGTTTATATTCAGGACAAGAAGTTAATTTCTTTGCCACATTCTTTGCAGTATTACATTGGTGACTTATTGCAAACAGGATGCATGTTGTACAGGCTTCCTTCTTTTTACTTTGTCATTTAGTTTAGTATAGTTTCCTTCCTCTCCTTCCAAGCCATTCACTTTTTGTCCTGAATACAAAGTTTTATGTTTTGGCCAAATCCAACACATTACTGGGTATGCTTGTAATCATTAAGGCCTGGGGAGTTTTTCAGTTAAAAATTAAATGGAAATTAAGCTAAGCACAGGTAAAATCCTAGAGGAAAGCCTTGTTCAGTCTGCTTTTTACCAGACACTGGGAGATGAATTCTCCTTTCAGCAGGACAATAACCTAAAACGCAAGACCAAATCTACACTGGAGTTACTTACCAAGATGACATTGAATGTTCCTGAGTGGCTGAGTTACAGTTTTGACTTACATCTACTTGAAAATCTATGGCAAGACCTGAAAATGGTTGTTGATCATTGCTAGAAACCCAACTTGATAGAGCTTGAAGGATTTTGATAAGATTCATGGGCTAATGTTGCAGAATCCAGGTGTGGAAAGCTCTTAGAGACTTACCCAGAAAGACTCACAGCTGTAATTGCTGTCAAAGGTGCTTCAAAGTATTGGCTCGGGTGTGAATACTTATGTAAATTTGATATTTCTGTGTTTTAATTTTAAAAAAGCACAAATATTTCTAAAAACATGTCATTGTGGAGTGTTGTGTATAGTGAGAAAATTCAGGCTGTAACAACAATGTAGAATCCGTAAGGGGTATGAATACTTTCCGAAGGCACTGTAATTCTATGTGTGGGATACAGAGATGGCAGTCATGAATAAATCATGGTAAACACCATTTATCGCACACAATTAATCCATGCAACGTATCTGACTTGTTAAGCACATTTCTACTCCTGAAGTTTAGGCTTGCCATAACAGAGGTTGGATACTTATTGATTCAAGGCATTTCAGCATTTCATTTTTTTATAATTTGTAAAAATGTATAAAAACATAATTCCATTGTGACATTATGGGCTATTTTGTGTGTGTGTGTGTGTGTGTGTAGATCAGTGACACAAAATGTACATTTTAATATATTTTAACCGGCTGTAAATGTCACAAAATGTGGAAAAAGTCAAATCAAATTTATTTATATAGCCCTTCGTACATCAGCTGATATCTCAAAGTGCTGTACAGAAACCCAGCCTAAAACCCCAAACAGCAAGCAATGCAGGTGTAGAAGCACGGTGGCTAGGAAAAACTCCCTAGAAAGGCCAATACCTAGGAAGAAACCTAGAGAGGAACCAGGCTATGTGGGGTGGCCAGTCCTCTTCTGGCTGTGCCGGGTGGAGATTATAACAGAACATGGCCAAGATGTTCAAATGTTCATAAATGACCAGCATGGTCGAATAATAATAAGGCAGAACAGTTGAAACTAGAGCAGCAGCACAGTCAGGTGGAAGTTGAAACTGGAGCAGCAGCATGGCCAGGTAGACTGGGGACAGCAAGGAGTCATCATGTCAGGTAGTCCTGGGGCATGGTCCTAGGGCTCAGGTCAGTTGAAACTGGAACAGCAGCATGGCCAGGTGGACTGGGGACAGCAAGGAGTCATCATGTCATGTAGTCCTGGGGCATGGTCCTAGGGCTCAGGTCCTCCGAGAGAGAGAAAGAAAGAGAGAAGGAGAGAATTAGAGAACGCACACTTAGATTCACACAGGACACCGAATAGGACAGGAGAAGTACTCCAGATATAACAAACTGACCCCAGCCCCCCGACACAAACTACTGCAGCATAAATACTGGAGGCTGAGACAGGAGGGGTCAGGAGACACTGTGGCCCCATCCGAGGACACCCCCGGACAGGGCCAAACAGGAAGGATATAACCCCACCCACTTTGCCAAAGCACAGCCCCCACACCACTAGAGGGATATCTTCAACCACCAACTTACCATCCTGAGACAAGGCTGAGTATAGCCCACAAAGATCTCCGCCACGGCACAACCCAAGGGGGGGGGCGCCAACCCAGACAGGATGACCACAACAGTGAATCAACCCACTCAGGTGACGCACCCCCTCCAGGGACGGCATGAGAGAGCCCCAGCAAGCCAGTGACTCAGCCCCTGTAATAGGGTTAGAGGCAGAGAATCCCAGTGGAAAGAGGGGAACCGGCCAGGCAGAGACAGCAAGGGCGGTTCGTTGCTCCAGAGCCTTTCCGTTCACCTTCCCACTCCTGGGCCAGACTACACTCAATCATATGACCCACTGAAGAGATGAGTCTTCAGTAAAGACTTAAAGGTTGAGACCGAGTTTGCGTCTCTGACATGGGTAGGCAGACCGTTCCATAAAAATGGAGCTCTATAGGAGAAAGCCCTGCCTCCAGCTGTTTGCTTAGAAATTCTAGGGACAATTAGGGGTCAAGGGGTGTGACTACTTCCTGACTACTTCCTGAAGGTGCTGTAACTGTTAATTTGATTGAACGTAAAGCAATACGTAGCAGTACTGTGGTCTTGTAGGTGATGGCTCAGTGCATAGGGATAAAGAATGAGATGTGTTCTCCTCCAGCATCAGCCTCTGTCTCTTGTCCTGGCTGTCTGTTTGTGCTGGTGCTTGGTGAGGGATGGGGCTGGGCCTTGTAATCAGTAGCACATCCCTTCCCATACTAAATCAACTGAAACAACAGGGCTTGGGGCATGTAATGTTGGTGCATGTGAGAAAGAAAATGAATGAGAGATTTAAGGAGAGAGGGAGAAGGGAGAGAGGTATAGAGAGTGGGGGTTGTTGAGTGAGAGAGGAGATGTGAGGCAGAGGAGAGATGGGAGAGGGGTTGCTGAGAGTGATGAGAATGGAAACAATCTCGGCGAATGAGAGGGAAAGGGACACAGATCTATGGGCAATTTTATGGTTACGGAAGACAAAACAAACATGAACTTTATGTGCAAGGACTTCTTTAACAATTTACACTGCCATTTTTACAAAAACACATTTACGGGAAGAACTGTGCAGATGCAAAGTTTGGTAACAGAATTTCAGTAAAATCTCCTTCAGTTGTTTGTGACCACGTCTTCCCAAAAGATGTCTGCAGAAATAATGGGGTTGCAGACATCTATAACATGACACCTTGAGTTTGAAAAAATCTATTTTGGTTATTGAACTACAGTAAGTGAAGTGGATTTACACCCAGTAACAGAATTGCAGTAATGGAATTTCATCATGGGTCTTTGATCTGTACTACACAGAAGTGCATAATTATGGATATGAATGTCATTCTCTTCATGGTGATGTATTGTAAATATGTACACAAAGGTAGCAATATGTAATCCTTTAAGTGTGGGTATTATTCTACACACCTCTCTACTGTACAGTAGGGAGGGGAGAGGGAGTCTAGACTTGCTTTGACCACCAGACGACAGAAAGAAAAACCAAACAGTTGTGAGCTGAACATGACAGTATGCCAGGTGAAGGAGGGGCAGTAGCAGGTGACCTGTGGTTTGTGACTACTACTTTCTCATTGTAGCCAATTCAATTGCAGAAATTCCGTTACCGATTTTGGTAAAATAATAGAGTTTTAATCAATTCATAAACTTGATATCAGTAAAAACACTAACTAAGTGGTAGGTCTGCCTTTTACTTAACGCTACTGTGAACTTTCATAATCCTCCCTCATCAGGGAGAGAAATCAGAAAATATCTTAAAGATATGTGGGTTTTTAGTAACTGAATTTCAAGGCACAAGGCAATGTCTTAAACTTAAAGAAAGCAGAAAAAAATATCCTAAACTAAATGTTTATTAGTTTGCATTGATCTTTACTTCAGCATTATTGTGTCTTGATGCATTTCTAATAATTTTTAAGACTCCTAAAATGTATTAGAAATGGGGGTAGTTGAGTGTATGAGTGGTGGTCTGGGGCTGGGCTCTGACTGTGTTACTATGGCTAGTAAAATATCTAGTCTAACCCTCAAGTGCTGGTGACCACAGCCTCCCTCCCCTACCCAGCACAGACAGTCAATGACAGCACAGCAACACCACTCCCTCAACCAATGTGCTGGCTGCCTTGTTTACATGCTCCCGGAAGGCATGCCACGATTAGGCATTCAGGGCAGTCGAGCGAAATAGAGGAGGAGGAGGAGTAGTGGGAGGGATAAGAGAGGAGGAGGAGTAGTGGGGGGGATAAGAAGAGGAGGAGGAGTAGTGGGGGGGGATAAGAGGAGGAGGAGGAGTAGTGGGGGGGATAAGAGGAGGAGGAGGAGGAGTAGTAGTGGGGGGATAAGAGAGGAGGAGGAGTAGTGGGGGGATAAGAGAGGAGGAGGAGGAGTAGTGGGGGGATAAGAGAGGAGGAGGAGGAGGAGTAGTGGGGGGATAAGAGAGGAGGAGGAGGAGTAGTGGGGGGATAAGAGAGGAGGAGGAGTAGTGGGGGGATAAGAGTTGGTGGAGGAGGAGTAGTCGGGGGATAAGAGAGGAGGAGGAGGAGGAGGAGTAGTGGGGGGATAAGAGAGGAGGAGGAGGAGTAGTGGGGGGGATAAGAGAGGAGGAGTAGTGGGGGGATAAGAGAGGAGGAGGAGTAGTGTGGGGATAAGAGAGGAGGAGTAGTGGGGGGATAAGAGAGTTGGTGGAGGAGGAGTAGTGGGGGGATAAGAGAGGAGGAGGAGGAGTAGTGGGGGGATAAGAGAGGAGGAGGAGGAGGAGTAGTGGGGGGGATAAGAGAGGAGGAGTAGTGGGGGGATAAGAAAGGAGGAGGAGTAGTGGGGGGATAAGAGAGGAGGAGTAGTGGGGGGGATAAGAGAGGAGGAGGAGTAGTGGGGGGGATAAGAGAGGAGGAGGAGGAGTAGTGGGGGGGATAAGGGAGGAGAGAGGAGGGGGATAAGAGAGGGGGCTAGCTTGCTCCTTCATTAAGACTTGAGGCCTGATGACCTAAATGGGCCGGATTCACAAAACCTTCTTAAGAAATGTCTTAATTGCCAGTTTTTCCATAAATATAGACTTATGAAGAAAGTTAAGCCAAGTTGCTATTCCTCAATGAAGTTATTGGAAATATTCTTAATTCCCCCCCTAAGAAAATAGTTGAAGAAATTGGATTCTTGAAAATGTTTTAGGATTTCTTCTTGAAAATATACTTAACATTAGAACAGCTAAACCCTTGTCTTGTGACGAATGGATACTTTTGTAACCATGAACAGCAAGAAAACAAATTAAATGCGCATTATCTAGCTAGCTAGTAATTAACAATATATTACAATATTCAAGAAGTGTTAACTAACTAGCGTTCACTCGTCAATTTGCAAAGAAGAACTTGGTTAACGTTGTTAGCAATGTCGTTACGCGTTAGCAAGCAAACGTAGGTACCTAACTTACCGGTCGTGCAGTCCCTCTACCACCATAGTCGCTTACCATGTACAACGCCTTCTCCTCCAGCTGGTCCACATGAATGATCTCTCAGCTCCCGTCTTCTTAGCAGCCGACTTGATGTCGGACCACTTTTTTACGGCATCATCACTGTCCCTTGCCATACTCCGACGCCAGAGACTTACTTTGCCACTCTCGCCCATCCTCTCTTTTTGGTCTCTGCAGTTTTTGGAGTGTCCCTAACAGCAACCTTTTCCTGGCTGCTATTTCCTCCACCATCACTTCAAGCTCTTGTTTGCGGAAGTTTTTATTGTGCTTTTCTTGGTTTCCATTTTTGTTTTTGATATAGCTAGTCTGAAGGCTATAATGTGTGAAACAATTACGTTTGTTTTTGTGCATAAAGGGTTCGAGCCCCCCTCCCCCAAATTATAATAATCTAGATACGTATAGCAGATAAATGTAATAAAATGGAAATATGAACACTTTATTATAGTGGGCCAAATCCTATCATCCTTGTAAACACAGGCATATTTATTGGTTTCAATGTCAATGCCACAAAATAAGATATTTACAAAGTTCATAAGAAAACTATGAATTACTAAGAACATTTTGAGAACGATCTGATGAACTTTTTTTTTCTTGAAATCCTTGAACTCCGTTTTTTCATAAGTAATGTTTTTTGAATCGGGCTTCAGGACTGAATGGGAGCTGGGGCCAGACAGACAGATACAGGTGAACAAACAGACTGTTCAATAGGAGATAAAACTATCCATTAAGGCCATTTATTAGACACTAGATTTATTATGTGGAAAGCAAACTACCCATCTATCACTATTTGATTAGTTTGTTTGATCCCAGCTGTGACACCTTTTAAACCAAATACCCATTAAACTGCTAATTTGAGTTCCTTGTTTTTCTTCTGTGTGATTAAAGATTGAAGTGCCCTTCCCTTTCCCCTGTAGGTACACTCTCTCCCTCACCACTGGTCTCCCTGAGGTGTCTGTCTCTTGGCTCTTTGCCAGGTAATGTTACAGTATTTATGTGAGGTAACAAAATGGCTTCTCTTCTACGGGTTTAAGAGAAAGACTGTGTCTACTCTCAAAAGTTCAGCTCGCTCACATAGAGAGAGAACCATAATTATTGTCCAGATTAAGGCCAGCAAATGACTGGTATTTCTACTGTAGGGCAATTCCACAGTAAGGGAATTACGCTTTGACTCAGATTTTTTTCTTAAAAATGTATGCCAAATAAAAAACATTGATTTCAAACTTTAACAAACCATACAACTCTATGCACAAGGACATTTTCAATAATTAATACAAAACATTTCACAAAAACATGTTTACTGGAAGAACTGTGCAGATGCAACGTTTGCTAACAGAATTACGGTAAAATCTCCCTCAATTTTTTAAATTTAAATTTTTTTATTTTAAGACCACGTTTTCCAAAAACTCCAAAAGAATGGAGTGTTGGCTATGACATGACACCTTGAGTTTGATAACCTACTGTAGTTCAAATACACTTTAAGTGGATTTACTGTAACGGAATTAGATCATGGGTCCCTGATCTGTACTACACAGAAATGCATAATTATGGAAAAAACATGGTTCACTTCATGGTGACGTATCCTGAATAGGTACACAAAGGTAGAAATATGCAATATCCTGCTTTTGCATATTTAGGTGTTCTACAAAGTGGCTGTTAAAATGAGCTCTGCCCCCAAACAATACCACATTTGGTCATCAATATTTCACAAGTTCGGACATCACAGTAGAGTTCAGTAGAGTACAGTAAAGTAGATATGTTCAGTAGAGTACAGTACATTATACTGTGCTCTACTGTACTCCACTTTACAGTACTGTGCTTTACTGTACTGTGATGTCTGAACTTGTGAAACAGACATCTATGATGATCCAGCCAGGATTGGTCTGACCACATTTCACCTACTTTTCAACGTTGATGGACGTCCGGTGTCGGTCAGTGCGTGAGGATGCTTGTTACAGTAAATGGAAAGCGGGTAGGTGGTAGGTGCCGGGAGACGTAACATTAACTGGAGAGAGAGAAGAGAGCGGCAGCTAGAGGGAGAGTGGGTGAGAGGGAGGGGTTGTCCAGATTGCTTTGAACTCCAGAAGACAGAAAGAGAAAAAAAACAACAGTTATGATCTGAACATAACAGTAGGCCACGGGATGGGAGAACAGTAGCAGGTGACCCAACTGTGGTTTGTGACTACTATGATTTCCCATTGTAGCCAATTCAATTGCATATATTTTTAGGTAATTCCGTTACTGATTTGGTAACTGAATTACGAGTTTTAATCACTTGATAATTCATAAAAGATCTTGATATCAGTAAAAACACAAACTAATTGGTAGGTCTACCTTGTTACTCCTGTGAACTTTCTTAATCCTCCCTCATGAGGGAGAGATCAGAAAATATCTTAAAGATATGTGAGTTTTTGGTAACGGTATTACAAAGCACAAGGCAAAGTTTTGTGAAACTTACAGAAAGCAAATTATTTATCCAAAACTAAATATAACAATCAACCATTTATGCATTGAGTTTGTCTGATGCTTTAAGCGAACTGCACATTTTCTTTGAACAGTTTTATTTAATTTAGAAGAACGTCTTCTCAATCATTTTCATGTGGTTAATCAAAATAAAAAAGATACAAACCTAAAAAGAAAATTGTATTTCCAATTATGTAAAAATAGCCTATAAAGCCATCAAATAAAAACATTGCAGCCTGGAGGTAGAAAATATTCTGATTTTAAAAATAAAAAAAATCCCCTTTAAATCACATTGGCTATGCATAGCCTTTCGACAATTAACTTGAAACATTGAATCAACTATTAACTTGGGTGTGGCCTGAAGCTCCTTGCAACATTGTATAAAATATTCTGGACCCTCAGTTTCCCCAGCCAGTGAGCTCGGGACAGACACAGCTGTAGGCTATTTGCGCAAGGGAATAGAAGTAATTAGGTAGGCCTATTTTATGACGTTTCCACTGTAACAAAGCATGGCGTTTTTCCCTTTCACGCTGAGTGGTTATCTAAATGGGGAGAGCTGGAAAGATTTTAAAAATACATTAAGGAACTATTGTCATTCTCAATGGATGTAAAAACAGACTTAGTTTGCTTGCTGTTTGAGGAGAAGAAAACATTACTTTGAGAAGCTCCACAGCTCATTTGTGGTGGTGCGTTCTATGGGTAATCAGGTGCACGTCCTTACTCCACATTGACAGGAGTGCTCCAAACAAAATACAATGACCAAATTGACAAAACTTGTAAATGGAATGAAATAAACCTCAACTTGTTTCTCACAAGTGTAGCATAAGTAGTGCGCAAGGCAAACATGTCCACTCTGAAAATGAGAATGGTAAGACTGGAATAATTATATATTGAATGCATTAACAGACATTACCTTAACCAAACAAACATTGTAGAGTCAAGATTATAGGAATTAATGGTACATGTACTACTGGTGATGGGGAATTGATAGACATTAACAATCAAACGCAAACAATTCACACTGAAACAATGAATGTGCACAAATTGACAGGAGAGCTCATTCTGGAGAGAGACGTGCGTTGTGCAGCCACACTCCACTTCTTCTTGGACAGTGCCATCCTCACGGCCTCCGCAATGGATTAGTTCACTGAGATGGGCATGAGTAAGACCGGTGTCTCGTGGGCCTTAAAAAAATCTTAGTCGACCAACAACCTATTGACAACAACCTATTGGGCTCAGCCCTAATATGGCTAAATAAAAAAGACTCTTGGCTTTCATTTGACACCAGATTTGAAATGCTCCTATGAACTTCACATGTTGGTGCTCATGGGTCCTTTTTACATGGAAATTCCCTTTAGGACTGCTGTTCAGTGTCTCTCTTTCTTTCTCTCTCACTCACTTTCTCCCAAGCACCGTGTTTTATGTCGTGACCTATTATGGAAAGAGTAAATCTTGGATTGTACATTATTGCAACCCCCTCACTCCCTCTACCCCATATCGTTCTTCCCCATTAAAATAAAGGTGAAATCTCTGTTGGTCTCTTTCTCTCTCTTGTTCTCCGGCTGTCTCTGTTTCAGAGTAAGAGAGGTGGAGGAATCATTTGACTATTGCACCTGATTCACCTACATCAGTATTCTGTACTGGAGAGCTTAGGGAGAGACTGTTAGATGTCAAATTTGGAGGGAGAGCGAAAGAGCAAGCGAGAGGGAGATGGTAGGGGTCACACAAGAATGTGATTTTCTCTGTTTGATTTGGAGTGTGCATGCTTGGTAGTCTCTGATTTGAATACAGAGAGAAGCAGCTATCGGTGAGGTTTTGTTCTGTCATTCCAGCATGTAGAGAGACTTCCATCAAGCTTGATTGTCAGATTGTCAAGGTTGGGATGTTATCGCTGCTGTCAGACAATCTGCTACAAACAAACAAACGGCATACTATCCTCATAGGAGGATATCCTTGCTATAGACAGGATACGTGGTGTTCCTGTTCAGCAGGATAGCTTGTGTTCATTCTGTCTGACTGAAAAATAACAAAACAGTAGCTTTAGCATTATTCTAATAGAACCAAAGCTTCTTTTAAAAGACATTCTCAGCCTCATTTCCCTATCTGCTCACACCTGTGCAGGTCATCAAATCCGGTCCTCCTCCTCTCTTCCAGTGCAGAGTGAGTGCAGTTCACTCTATTTTCTGTGAAGAATACTGATGTATGGATGTGGTGGCTGGATGGACATTACATAACCCACACCCACACTCTCCCTCCCACTCTCTCTCTTCTAACTCACACTTTACACACACATTCCTCAGGGCTTACATTAGAGAGGACAGTAAAATGCCTTGTGCAGTAGGCTCTGTCAAGGTCTGTCATGGGGCGTGAGCTGGCCCTGCTATTGCTCATACTAGGGGCTTATTCAGTGGGATGCAATGGTACTCAGCATTGTTATAGGCTCTCACACACACACCTACACACTAGTGTACTGTGCGTGGGAGTGTGTTGGCAAGGAGTAGGCAGTGATATATCACCCTCCCACGTGTGTAGGGCCAAAGGGAGAGAATGGGCAGATGGATATTATTTTACCACTTGCTGGGACGTGGGGGAGGTGTGTGTATATGCTTGCCTTGGGCGGTATACCAGGGTATTTGGAAATGGCCACGGGATGGTTTTTCAATTCCGTTGAAATATCTTTATTTTTTTCAATACATTTAAATATTTGTAGCTACTTTTATTTTTTTATTTTTTTAAAGCAGATTGTGTTCTTCATTTCACCTGTCACCTTATTTTACATTATGAAGCTTACCCTGTCATGTGTTTGTAAGTAGCACATCTGGAGAAAGCAGGAGAAGGTGAGTCCAGCTGTGCATTGAGGTTGATTTATATGATTTTTTGGCTTAAATAGAGTGATCAGGGATGTGCAACTATAGTTTAACTTCACAGAAAATATATTAGTGCCTCATATATTAGGCAGAAAATAGCATCATGTTCATCCAATGACAATAGAAGTGTTATGCTACAGTGGGGCAAAAAAGTATTTAGTCAGCCACCAATTGTGCAAGTTCTCCCACTTAAAAAGATGAGAGAGGCCTGTAATTTTCATCATAGGTACACTTCAACTATGACAGACAAAAAAAATAAAAAAATTAATCCAGAAAATCACATTGTAGGATTTTTTATTAATTAATTTGCAAATTATGGTGGAAAATAAGTTTTTGGTCAATAACCAAAGTTTATCGCAATACTTTGTTATATACCCTTTGTTGGCAATGACAGAGGTCATTGACAGAGGTCTTGGCTGTTATTTTTTTTCTCTCATGATGTCAAGCAAGGAGGCACTGAGTTTGAAGGTAGGCCTTGAAATACATCCACAGGTACACCTCCAATTGACTCAAATGATGTCAATTAGCCTATCAGAGGCTTCCTAAAGCAGTGACATCATCCAGTGGAATTGTGATACAGTGAAATAATCTGTCTGTAAACAATTGTTGGAAAAATTACTTGTCATGCACAATGTAGATGTGCTAACCGACTTTCCAAAGCTATAGTTTGTTAACAAGACATTTGTGGAGTTGTTGAATGACTCCAACCTAAGTGTATGTAAACTTCTGAATTCAACTGTATTTATTTTGAATGTTTGTCATAGAAAGAAGGTAGCTAGCTACATTTCTTAATGTTTTGATTAAAGTTCATTTGCATTTTACCAGAGAAAAATAGCCTGGCTACACTGGACAAAGTACTGGAGAGTGCTGCCTGCTGATATAATGCCCGTTTGTGAATTCTCATCTAAGTTCACCTGAAGCACAAAATAAGTCTGATGTTGAGCAGAAATGACAAACATTTTTATTGGAATCCTGAGTAGCGCAGCGGTCTAAGGCACTGCTAGCTGCTTCACCACAGATCCTGGTTCGATCCCAGGCTGTGTCGCAGCCGGCCGCAACCGGGAGACCCATGAGGAGGCGCACAATTGACCCAGCGTCGTCCGGGTTAGGGGAGGGTTTGGCCGGCCGAATTGTCCTTGTCCCGTCATGCTCTAGCGACTTATGTGGCGGGCCGGGCGCATGCACGCTGACACGATCGCCAGGTGTACGGTGTTTCCTCCGACACATTGGTGCGGATTAAGTGAGCATTGTGTCAAGAAGCAGTGCAGCTCGGCTTGGTCGTGTTTCGGAGGACGCACGGTTCTCGACCTTCGCCTCTCCCGAGTCCGTATGGGAGTTGCAGCAATTGGACAAGACTGTAACTTCCAATTCGATATCATGTAATTGGGGAGAAAAAGGGGTAAAGTGTTTTTAGATCTGTTTTTCAATATATTTCTTATGTGTTTTGTCTTTCCTGTGTGAAATTTAAGAATTCTGCATTTAACTAGCAAGTTAACTTGTGTTATCTAAGTAAGTGACTGAATTAATAAGGTGACATAATATTACTGTTAGATTTTGGCAGTGGTTGAGAATTCAAAGCCCTTTAAATTTGTTATCTGTACAGCTGCCACTGCTATCTTTTGATTTCCTTGCGTTTTTTCTCCTCTCCATTCTCTGCCCGTCTGCTCCTACCCCATCTTCTCAGCAGAGCAGGCAGGCCTGTTGCTCTAACTACTCCAGAGTCCAAACAGACACAGCGTGTACACATGCTGCTCCAAAGCCAGCACTGTTCTTCCTTCAGACAAGCATGCATCAACATTTTGTTCATTTGCACAATTTCTCTTGTTCACATTATTTTGTAATTGTCCAAACATACCAAAAATTACATTCTGTATTTTCTACCTAATATATGTAAAACTTTATTGGCTGGATTGCCAGTCTTTGCAAATTGTTTATTTTGCACTCATTAGCAGATTTACCTAGCAGCCTTCATGGAAATTTGCTATTATTTGTGCACATTTTGTTAGCAATCTGGTAATAGATGCCCAATGGGCTTTCTTTGCGTTTTTGGCACCCCCTTGTATACTAAGACGGGAATACCGTAAATTGAGGACGGGTATGACGATATGATCATCAGGATACCGCCCAAACCTTGTGTGTGTTTGTGTGCACATCCTAATCTTTGCAACCCAAATAACTATAATCGCGTAGTACCTACCTCACCGGGGTGGCCAGCTGATTAGCATGTACAGCGCTGGGTGCCATGGTAACAGCGGCGGTTGGTGGTAGTTGATGTATGCATGTGGCATTTGAGAATGGGGGGGTGTCCTTATCTCTCTTTACAGGCATACGGCTGAACAGCCTCATCTGATGATGAGAAACCTGTTCCTGCTTCTGTAATTTCCTCTGTTTTGTTCCTTCGCTTCCATTAAACACAGCACTTTGGGGCCTCCCAAGTGGCGCTGCGGTCTAGCATGCTGACCAGACCATCGCCATGTTGATTTTGTCCACCCACACAAGACGTGATCAGGACACGCAGGTTGAAATATCAAAACGAACTCTGAACCAACTATATCATTTTGGGGACAGGTCGAGAAAGCAAACATTTATGGCAATTTAGCTAGCTAGCTTGCCGTTGCAAGCTAATTTGTCCTGGGATATAAACATAGGGGTTGTTATTTTACCTGAAATGCACAAGGTCCTCTACTATACAATTTAATATACAGATAAAAGGGTAAACAGAATTCATTTCTAGTAATCTCTCCTCCTTCAGGCTTCTTCTTCTTTGGACTTTATATGGTGGTTGGCAACTAACTTCAAGGTGAATTACCACCACCAACTGGACTGGAGTGTGGACCTCAATTCATCTTTCAATTACCCACGTGGGTATATGCTCCAAAACACCGACGGGAGAGGCGGGGTTTGCAGTGCATCAAGCGCCACAAATAGAACCAAGTTCTATTTTTAGCACCAGGCTATGCAGATGATGCGCACGTGCAGTGTGTTTGCAATGCTTGAACAATATGTAGGTGTGAATTTATTTTGCGACACGAGTGGTATGGTCAGCATTTAAGCCACTGCATCGCAGTGCTAGAGGCGTCACTACAGACCTGGGTTCGATCCCTGGTTGTATCACAACCGGCCAGGATCTGGAGCCCTATAGGGCGGCGCACAATTGGCCCAGCGTCGTCCGAGTTAGGGGAGGGTTTGGCCGGAGGGGCTTTACTTGGATCATCGCGCTCTAGCGACTCCGTGCGCCTGCGGGCTAGCCAAATGCACAAGTCTTGCATACCCAGGTCTAATGTAAAAGGCTTCCATGTAAAATAATATTCAAATGTAATGCTCAACCAGCTCCATAAATTGGTATCCCTCTCCTTTCTTGCGTGCCTTAACCGCTCTTCCAGGCACTTCCAGAGGATCTGCACAGCACATGTGAGTGTGTGCGCGCTCACATGTGAGTGTGGTTGTCTGTGTGTATTGATTAATGCATAAACTGGATTGATCTCTGCGGTCTCTACTGTACTACTGTACTCTCTCAATGGACAAATCAGTGCCTTTTAGTTAAGCCGGGGGTGGGCAACTAGTGTCCTGGAGAGCCGCAGGGCATTGACTAAAATACAGTAGAATACAGTATATACATATGAAATTAGTAAAACAGTATGTAAACATTATTAAAGTGATGAGGGATTCCATGTCTATGTATATAGGGCAGCAGCCTCTAAGGTGCAGGGTTGAGTAATCGGGTGGTAGCTGGCTAGTGATGGCTATTTAACAGTCTGATGGCCTTAAGATAGGTGTTTTTCAGTCTCTCGGTCCCAGCTTTGATGCACCTGTACTGACCTCACCTTCTGGATGATAGTGGGGTAAACAGGCCGCAGCTCGGGTGGTTGATGTCCTTGATGATCTTTTTGGTCTTCCTGACTTGCCTAGTTAAATAAAGATTCATTAAAGGTGTAAAAAAATAAATAGAATAATACCGATTTCCAATTGTTATGAAAACTTGAAATCGGCCCTAATTAATCGGTCATTCCGATTAATCGGTCGACCTCTACTTCATAATGACAAGTTTAGTTACCTTTGCTTTCTTGGGTACAAGAACAATGTTGGAGATCTTGAAGCAAGTGGGGACAGCAGACTGGGATAGGGAGAGATTGAATATGTCCGTTAACACTCCACCCAGGTGGTCTGTCTCTGTACTGATGTTTTGCCTGTTTGATTGCTTTATGTAGGGAAAAACTACACTGTTTGAAATCAACCATAATCCTACTCACCTTGCCGTGGTTAAATGCGGTGGTTCGTGCTTTCAGTTTTGCGTGAATGTTACCATTTTGCCACGGTTTTTGGTTGGGTA
Organism: Oncorhynchus kisutch; assembly: GCF_002021735.2. Classification (NCBI taxonomy): domain Eukaryota; kingdom Metazoa; phylum Chordata; class Actinopteri; order Salmoniformes; family Salmonidae; genus Oncorhynchus; species Oncorhynchus kisutch. The sequence goes on from NC_034179.2 coordinate 34,836,151, forward strand.
GGTTTTAATAGTCACAGTGGGAACAACATCCCTTATACACTTCCTGATGAACTCCATCGTATCCGTGTATACGTCAATGTCATTTTCAGTGGCTACCCGGAACATTTCCCAGTCCGCGTGATCAAAACATTTGGTCAGACCGATTTGGTCTGACCAACATGGAATAGACCTTACCACGGGTACTCCTGTTTGAATTTCTGACTTTTGGAAGGGAGGAGCAGAATGGAATCGTGACCTGATTTGCAGAAGGGAGGGCCTTGTAGCCATCCCGGAAGGGAGACTAACAATGGTTGAGTTTCTGAAGCGTGAGTAATTTGGCCAATATTATTTAATAGAACTTCGGTAGTGTTTTCCTCTAATGTGCTTTGTTAAAATCCCCAGCTACAATAAATGCGACCTCAGTTTCCAGTTTGCAAAAAGCCCAGTGTAGATCCTTGAGGGCTGTCGTGGTTTCGGCTTGAGGGGGAATATACACTGCTGTGACTATAATCAAAGAGAATTCTCTTGGGAGGTAATACCGTTGGCTTTTGAACAAAATAACTTGCGTTTCTGTAGCTTATCACAATCACACCATGAGTAGTTAATCATGCACCACTGCCTTCTTCCCTGAGAGTTCTTTATTCCTGTCTGCGCGATGTACTGAGAACCCAGCTGGCTGTATGGACGGGGACCGTATACCCAGTTAGAGACATGATTCTGTGAAACAGAGTATGTTACAGTCCTTGGTGTCTCTGTGGAAGGAGATCCTTGCCCTGACCATCTACTTTATTGTCCAGGGACTGAACATTAGCGAGTAATATACCCTGAAGTGGTGGATGCTGTGCAAGCTTCCTGGGTCGGACTAGAATTCCAAGAATTCCACTCCTAATACCTCTTCTCTGCCCGGCGGCACCTTGGAGCAGCCTCTGGGTTAAGTAAAATTGCCCTGGGGGGTACGAACAAAGGATCCGGATTCGGGAAAGTTGTATTTCTGGTCTTAACACGGGAGTTAGCGCTCCTCTGGTATCCGGCTGTATGTAATAACACAAAAAACATTCTGGGCTAATAATGTAAGAAATAACACACAAAAAAGCACTTCAAAGTTGCTTGGGAGCTAGAAGTAGAGCTGCCATGTATGTCAGCGCCATTTTGTCTGTGTATCAGTTGATTAAATTACGTTAAAATGATCTCAGTATGCCTGCTCCTTTCTCCATGGAGTGCCATTTTCTGGAGGCATTGGGCTGTTGCTGTGTAGGAGCTATATAATGTTTGTTTCAACCCTGTCTGGCCATGTTGTTTATGAACATCACTTAGCGCCCTGCCTTGTGCTGCACTGTATGGAGTGAGGCCTTAATAAATACTTTAATTTCCCCAGTGTCACGTTGTGATTGACTGCCAGCCCAGCCCATGACAGTGGGAAGCACAAAGGTCTGCATGTACACAGTGACATGCACAGGCAACACATAAATCCACTGTGGCTTATTGTCATCATCGATCACGCCTGTAAATGCTCTAATCTCACAGGGACCTGGATGTACATTGAGCCTGCTCTCTTTCGCTCTCCCTCTCTCTTTCTCTCTCGTCATTAGTGTGTTTCAGAATATGGCTCTGTTGTAGTGTGGGTCCTATTTTGAGAGAACTGTCCTGTTTTTGGAGAGGTGCACAGGGTGTTGCTGCAGAATATCTTGTCAACAGTCCAGCACAAACACACTCACACAGGTGAACGCACACTCATTCATATTTCTCTTTTAATGACCTCCCCAAATAAAAACCAAGGTGCAATATGGCCCCCTCGAAGTCTTCTCCAGATGAGACCACACACTCCACCTCTCCACTGGGGAACAGTGTGTGTGTCCTGTTCTTACCTGTTGCTAAAGATGAAACTGAACAAAAAGCTCTACCAGTGCCAGCTGCAGGGTTCGGTTCTGGCTGCCAGGGGTTATGTAACCACCTCCCACCAAAGAACACTGCAGAAAGGTGCTGAGACAGCCAGGCAGGAGAAACGTGCTGATAGGGTTTGTTTGCTCTGCTCACTGCCGAAGTGAAACTTGCAGGAAAGTTACTGCACTGTAGTCGGACAGATTTTCAATCATGAACACATGCTGTTGATACGGACATGGAGAGAGTAGGAGAAGTGTGTGCGCGTGCGATATGAATGACCAATACATGTCAGAGCAGTGCTGAGTTAAAATAGCTGCGAGTCCACAGAGTGACTGACTTTTTTACAAAAAGACACACACACACACACACAGCACATGCACTTCTCCTTCCCTAGAACATCACACAACAACACACCACTGCTGATGGCTGACACCCACCCACACAGAATATCAACACATGAAAATCAGATGAACCATGTGATGTATAGTAACATCCCTTTTTTCTTTGTCAGTTCAAATGCAGCCTCAAGCTTTTCCTTCCTCGATACAGTGTTGTCATTGATGGAGGTGATGTGCATCAGATATGTCTTCTGTCTGTGTACTTGCTCATGTGATGGCTCTCCCTGTCACTCTGCATCATCCTGTGGAGAGCTGAGCTGTGACGTATGTGTTAGCAGTCTCTCTGGTCCACTCACCCATCCCCATTACACCACCACACAGCCACATCCCAGCCAGCCTCTCATATGGGTTCAATACCAGTCTCATGACTGTGTGGTGGGGGCTGACAAACCCTTGAAGTGTAAAACTATTATATGCCAAATGTTGTGCTCAAGGTGATGAAGTGACAGAATAGTGGTCCATACCAGCCATTTTGGCTCTAGTCTTTCTCCAATAGTGTCATCATGAGTGGTAGCCCGGCCTCGGGTTAGCCCAAGATGTCTATTCTGACCCTGATGCAGCTTCAGAGCAGAGCTCACAGTCAGCAAGATGCCTACGTTGGTATGGGAACATAGGGGGGGACAAGCCAGCCCCATCGGTCAACGTTTTCACACCCATTTAAAACGTGTCTGTCTCAGCTGCCTCCAGGGAAAGGGGTGATGAATATTCTCTACAACCCAAAGGGCCAGCCCTAACTGTATCAACCCGCCATGTCTGTCTGTTTGCCCTTTTCTTGTGGCAGGTCACAGGTCACAAATCGTGCTGTTGTGATTGCACACTGTATTATTTCACCCAATAGATATGGGAATTTTCGAATTCTGTGTAATCTGAGGGAAATAAACTCAGCAAAAAAAGAGACGTCCCTTTTTCAGGACCCTGTCTTTCAAAGATAATTAGTAAAAATCTAAACTTCACAGATCTTCATTGTAAGGGGTTTAAACAATGTTGCCCATGCTTGTTCAATGACCCATATACAATTAATGAACAATGTACCTGTGGAACGGTCATTAAGACATGAACAGCAATTAAGGTCACAGTTATGAAAACTTAGGACACTAAAGAGGCCTTTCTACTGACTCAGAAAACACAAAAATAAAGATGCCCAGGGTCCATGCTCATCTGCGTGAACGGGCCTTAGACATGCTGCAAGGAGGCATGAGGACTGCACAAGTGGCTAGGGCAATAAATTGCAATGTCCGTACTGTGAGATGCCTAAAACAGCCCTACAGGGAGACAGGATGGACAGCTGATCGTCCTCGCCATGGCAGGCCACGTGTAACAACACCTGCAAAGGATCGGTACATCCAAACATCATAGCTGCGGGACAGGTACAGGATGGCAACAACAACTGCCCGAGTTACACCAGGAACGAACAACCCCTCCATCAGTGCTCAGACTGTCCGCAATAGGCTGAGCGAGGCTGGACTGCTTGTAGGCCTGTTGTAAGGCAGGTCCTCACCAGACATCACCGGCAACAATGTCACCTATGGGCACAAACCCACCGTCGCTGGACCAGACAGGACTGGCAGAAAGTGCTCTTCACTGACGAGTCACGGTTTTGTCTCACCAGGGGTGATGGTCGAATTTGCGTTTATCGTAGAAGGAATGAGCGTTACACCAAGGCCTGTACTCTGGAGCGGGATGGAGGTGGAGGGTCTGTCGTGGTCTGGGGCGGTGTGTCACAGCGTTATCGGACTGAGCTTGTTGGCATTGCAGGCAATCTCAATGCTGTGCGTTACAGGAAAGACATCCTCCTCCCTCATGTGGTACCCTTCCTGCAGGCTCATCCTGACACCTCCAGCATGACAATGCCACCAACCATACTGCTCGTTCTGTGCATGATTTCCTGCAAGACAGCAATGTCCGTGTTCTGCCATGGCCAGCGAAGAGCCCGGATCTCAATCCCATTGAGCACGTCTGGGACCTGTTGGCACGGAGGGTGAGGGCTAGGGCCATTCCCCCCAGAAATGTCCGGGAACTTGCAGGTGCCTTGATGGAAGAGTGGGGTAACATCTCACAGCAGGAACCGGCAAATCTGGTGCAGTCCATGAGGAGGAGATGCACTGCAGTACTTAATGCAGCCCCCCACCCCCCTTTGTTCAGGGACACATTATACAATTTCTGTTAGTCACATGTCTGTGGAACTTGTTCAGTTTATGTCTCTTGTTGAATCTTATGTTCATACAAATATTTACACATGTTAAGTTTGCTGAAAATAAACGCAGTTGACAGTGAGAGGACTTTTTTTTTTTAACCGAGTTTGTGTCTCTATAGTCATACATTTGGCAGGAGGTTAGGAAGTGCAGCTCTCACTCTTTATCGGTATATCAGTATATCTTTATCAGTATATCTCGCGTAGCCTCCCACTAAAATCACTTCCATCCCCACAACGGTTCACCGAGTAACCTCCAAATTACATTAGCAAAACATTTCCCTGATTTAACAACAGCCATCATTCCATTCCTCCAGCACACAGAGGACTAGGGGGACTGTGTATGTGTGTGTGAGGGCTGCGTGCCAAACATGCTTAACTCATCAGTCAGATCTGCCTCCACTGATTGTATGCCTGATGATACCATTTTAATTGTATTGATAGAATGTATGAGAGAGAAGCAGAGTAAAAGGCCACATTTAGATGGACGTTGTCAATTTATTCTCTTAAAAACGTCCATATTTCATTCTCTTCTGGAAAACTCATTCGATAGTTTGTTTTCCATAATTGGGGCCGGTTCCAACAATAGAAAAAACATGTAACTAGGCCTAATTAGCTCCGTAGTAACAATGATCCAGTGAATATGTGGCCTGCAGTTACAGAAATGACTGCAATTACGCAGGTATGGATTTGGTATTTAGGCTATGCAGTGAATCACAGCCTCACACAGTGTGTAGTTGCTATGGCACTAACTCTGGCTAATGAACTCGATCACTTCAGCCCGCAGCTGTTTCTCTTTGCGCTGTGTGTTCGGATGCGCGTGACATGTTGCTCTATATGAAATCTACTAGAATCTATTAGTCTCATGGAGCACCACTGAGACTAGTTAGTGACTCAAACCTTTCCTTAACTTGCTCAGTATTACTGTGGTGTAAATAGGCCCATCCCCATCAGAAGCTCGCCTCTGACACATCTCATTCAGGGAAGCATGAATGACGGTGGCGAGTTGTCATGGCATCTTTTGCCCTCGCAATAGAGACTGAAGGACTGTGGCAGTCGGGCGGGGGCAGAAGCATTGGGGAGCTGTCCATCAGCAGAGGTTAAGGGAATGATAGGAAGTGACAGAAGGGGAGGGGAGGAGTGCGTGTTGAATCTGCAGACCCAAGGTTCAGCATGCTTCAATGCTCCCTAGGGCCTCACTGGTTACGCAACGCACATCAAAACACTGGGAAGGGGCCAGAGATGGAACTATAGTGACACATTACTTTTGACCTCAGCGTTAGCATTCAGTGCACAAGTACCGTGATAACTTTTCACTTTAACTCAGAGATATCATCCAAAATACTATACATTTTACCGGTAGGCGATATTGCTCTTGTGTCATCTCTCGCTCTCTCAAATGTTTTTTTTTCTTACTCCTCTGGCCTCTTAAATATCTTAGACAAATCTGACCGCAGTGTGAAACTGCCGCAGTTGTTGATGGTACTGAGACCGGGAACAGGGACAGAATAAATCATCAGTCACCTTCTGTACAGCGGCGCTTAAACGCAGTGGCGACCTTTTTTGATCCTGTCAGTTCACTAATTTGTTACTTAGGCTACTGCAGTTATTGAATGCCTCTTGGGCTTATGAAGTAAATGCTTTATTTGTGTATTTTGAACAAAGCCGTGCTGAAAGCTATGTGCTTTTAAATTCGAGACATGGCAGATTGAACCATCCTGTGGGTCAGTTTGTCAGAGTTTTACAGCAGCATCAAGATGACGTGTGTTACAACACTGCCTCTATTAAAGTGCAGAGGGAGTCTAATGCTTGACTTCCAGATGGACCCTGTTGATCTGTAACGGTTAGATAATTGTGTCCAATATGCAGAACATTCCATCTATCCGAGAGCAAAATGGGGTGAATGGGTCTTTCTATAAATAAAGGGGTCAACATTTTCAAAATGTTTTGGATATACATTGAAATCTGATTTTCTTGCAGCTTCATATGTGTAGTTTAAAAAATAAGTCTAGGTACAATGAGACCGTAACTCCACCTAGCAACAATAAAATATCTACATGTCATTCAAAATGTCACAAGAAACATGGACACCGCATGTTTCTTTCATGCCTAGTTGCCAAGTCTTTTTGTGCTTTTGTCAAATTCTCTATCAGTTATAGCCATGCTAAACACTGCTGAAGAATGAAAAAGATAAACAGCATTTATATATGTTTTAATAGTTGATATAATACAATAACACTGGGTTTTGTCAGTAAAATCATTGACAATAATAATTATCAATAATAAAATCATTATAATCAGTAAACTCTTCAAGAATTGTCTGAGTCTGTGTCTGAAAACTAGCCGTCTACTTCTTGCTTCTTCTGTCCTTGTTTCCTCCACTCCTTGCCTCTCCTTGAAAGTGCATTGTAGCTTGAGGGAAGGAACCTTCACTCCTCTCCCACTATGTGCTTTGAGAGGGAGGGGAGGAATAGGGGAAACAAGGGGATAAGCTCAATTGCATTTACCTGATTCCTCACATCCAGTTCATTAATAAGTAAATACACACTAAATCATATGCAGAAATTGAGGAATCTTACCTTGTAACTGTGGCATGGTATGGGCAGCTAATAATCGATTAACTAATTTCGGATCAGCTAGCGTCTCACCTCGACAACATCCAGTGAAATTGCAGAGCGCCAAATTCAAGTTAAATTTCTATAAATATTTAACTTTCATAAAATCACAAGTACAATACATCAAAATAAAGCTTAACTTGTTGTTAATCCAGCCAACGTGTCAGATTTCAAAAAGGCTTTACGGCGAAAGCAAACCATGCGATTATCTGAGGACAGCACCCCCCATACCAACACATGAAAAACATTTTTCAACCAGGCAGGTGCGACACGAAAGTCAGAAATAGCGATATAAAAAATGCCTTTTGAAGATCTTCTGTTGGCACTCCAAAAGGTCCCAGAAACATCACAAATGGTCCTTTTGTTCGATAAATTCCTTATTTATATCCCCAAAATGTCAATTTATTTGGCATGTTTGATTCAGAAATACACCGGTTCTAACTTGCCCAACATGACTACAAAGTATCTAATAAGTTACTTGATAACTTGGTCCAAACATTTCAAACAACGTTCCTAACCTTAGATATCCTAAAATGTAAATAATCGATAACATTTAAGACTGAATATACTGTGTAAAATAGCAGATAAAAAGCCTGCCAAATAAGTTCTGTTATACTCAGACATTTAACAGTTTTAGAAACTGTAGAGTTTTCTATCTTAATCTACCAATTATATGCATATCCTAGTTTACTTTGGGCACGCTTTTCATCAGGATGTGAAAATACTGCCCCCTATCCCAATGACGTTAATGAATAGATTCATAGAATGGAGTTAGAAGGATGAACTGAAAGGACAGGACGTGTTGGCTGTGCACTTAACCAATGATAGGCATTCCATATTTAACCCCAACCACATGTGAAAATAAAAATATCAAGGTGTTTTTTTGGTTTTAAATGCAAACACGAATAAACAAGCCACTTTTCACATTCCTGATTGCTCAGTTTTACCTTGGAAAACAAATGATCAGAACATACATGGACAGTAATCTTACCTCTTGACATAATATCCATGACATTATCTTGACCGCCGTAACAATATAGACACCAAAATGTTCTGTCAATTCTCCAGATCAACATGAATTCCCTCACTTTGGCTGTTGTTCAATCACGTACAGTATCTCACACATCCTTACCTGAATCAGCTGATGCTGCGTGATAATTTCCCCACCTAACTAAACAGCGAGACATCAAATGAGCATCAATCAACTATTATGCGTAATTATTGAAGAACCCTATCGATTTTTGTTTGATTCATCTTGGTAAAGTTACACTTTCTGTTAGAAGCATTTGATTTTGCGATCCAGACATTATTTTGGATATGTGTGTCCATGAAAACTGTTTTCACATAGTGTAACAGAGAGGTTACAGTGCACTGCCAAGATCGCCAAACGAAATAGTGAATTTTACAGGATCAAGCTCAATTTGTAATTCCGTAGTTAAATGCTTAGTATATGATGTATAATGACAGCAGTATCATACATTTAATGAAAGAAAAGTATTATGTCACACTATTTTTTTTTGTCAAATCTGTGAAGACTCCAAACATGAAAGGGTATATGTGAATATCTTAATGTATTCACATAAAGAAAAGGCATATTATTATGAATGAATTTGTAACTGCTCCAAACAGTCCACTACAATAAATGCTCACTGGTACCCCAGTCTATAGAAAGAACCTCATACCATATTGCTCATACCCATCGTATTTACATGAAGTAGGTATTCTAGGGGGCTGGGACTAGGTGCCAGGGGTTGATTTGGAACAGTATAATTTGAAGACTGACGGAAGAGGGCCCACAGTGTGAGGCTGTTGAGTATTAGATCCCTTTCAGCATGTCTTCATCACTCAGTAGACTGTAAACTCTCCTTCCAGACTCACATTAAGCATCTCCAATCCAAAATGAAATCTAGAATCAGCTTCCTATTTTGCAACAAAGTATCCTTCACTCATGTTGCCAAACATATCCTCGTAAAACTGACTATCCTACCGATCCTTGACTTCGGCGATGTCATTTATAAAATGGCCTCCAACACTCTACTCAGAAAATTGGATGCAGTCTATCACAGTACCATCCGTTTTGTCACTGAAGCCCCATATACTAACCACCACTGCGATCTGTATGCTCTCATTGGCTGGTCCTCGCCTCATATTTGTCACCAAACCCACTGGCTCCAGGTCATCTATAAGTCTTTGCTAGGTAAAGCTCTGCCTTATCTCAGCTCACTGGTCACCATAGCAGCCACCACTCGTAACACGCGCTCCAGCAGGTATATTTCACTGGTCACCCCCAAAACCAATTCCTCATTTGGCCGCCTTTCCTTCCAGTTATCTGCTGCCAATGACTGGAACGAATTGCTAAAATCACTGAAGCTGGACACCCATATCTCCCTCTTTTAACTTTAAGCACCAGCTGTCAGAGCAGCTTACAGATCATTGCGCCTGTACATAGCCCATCTGTAAATAGGCCATCCAACTACCTCACCCCATATTTATTTATTTTGCTCCTTTGCACCCCAGTATCTCCACTTGCACATTCATCTTCTGCACATCCATCACTCCAGTGTTTAATTGCTAAATTGTAATTACTTCGCCAGTACGACCTATTTATTGCCTTACCTCCCTAGTCTTACCTCATTTGCAGACTGTATGTAGATTTTTTTTCTTCATATTGTGTTATAAACTGTACGTTTGTTTATTCCATTTGTAACTCGGTGTTGTTGTTTGTGTCTCTTTGCTTTATCTTGGCCAGGTCGCAGTTGTAAATGAGAACTTGTTTACCACTGGCTTACCTGGTTAAATAAAGGCTAAATACATTATTTTTTTTAAAGTACAAGACCTCCATGTTACTGTGATTATCAGCCCATTAGCAGGGATCTCATTGATCAAACTAGAGGCTTCAATCTCACACACACACACACGCTGCTGCATTAATTTAATCAGAGAATACAGATAGGACATAGATTATATTGATTAAAAGCCGTTCTAATGAGTGACCTCTGAACTCCACACACAGCTCTTATCTACTTGGTCTACATCTATAGGCATTCTTCAGATACTACAGATTATGTGACCTGTGTATTTTTGTGTTATCCAGTATGCACGTATTCCATTCAGTCCCTCGCTTATTTCCTTCCCTGAGCACTGTGTCAAACTGGAGCTACCTCAGGGAAACCAACAGTGAAAGTGATTTTAGAGGGAGAGAGTGAGTGCAACACACTATCACACAAATGACTGCCTGTTGGCTATTCAAAGCAGCCCTGATCCCCATAGATACTCTATAGTACACAGACAGTGGTTTTTGGGTCAGGAGTGGTTTTCGAGTCATCATAGTAGACATGATATCAAACTGCAAAGGGAATGTAATTACACAATACACTCTAATGACTTGATAACTTGGCTTTAAATCCAATAATCATCCATTGTTTGTGATCACCGTGACACATAAAATTGTGAGTCATTAAATCACATGAATTGAAGATGAATCTGTATGTATGCTCATGCCGTGTTTGCATGACTTGGCATGTTTCCTATAGCAACATTGTCATTTACTGTACTGTCGCTGTTGTAAATCTTTTGTTTCCCTATCAGAGGCAGTCAGTGGAGAGAGGAAACACTGTACTGTTAATGTAATTCACTGACTGATTCAATGATTTACCATGGCCCTCTGACCTACGTCACTGTAATAGTGCTGCTAATATCAGGGCTATAGTGTGTGTGTGTGTTAGTGCTGGTAATATCAGGGTTATAGTGTGTGTGTGTGTGTGTTAGTGCTGGTAATATCAGGGCTATAGTGTGTGTGTGTGTGTGTGTTAGTGCTGGTAATATCAGGGCTATAGTGTGTGTGTTTTAGTGCTGGTAATATCAGGGCTATAGTGTGTGTGTTTTAGTGCTGGTAATATCAGGGCTATAGTGTGTTTTAGTGCTGGTAATATCAGGGCTATAGTGTGTGTTTTAGTGCTGGTAATATCAGGACTATTCCAAGGTTATACCAGGTGACTTATGTTAGAGGAACTGACTGAGGCTGTGGTGTTTCACATCAGAGCTGGGAAGACAACATTTTGGGTTGTGTGTGTTTCCTCCTGAGCTCTTTGACTATGGGAATTTGAATGAGGGCCATTTGAAACAAACCTCACTGGTTTTACTCCTATGCTGAGCCCTGTGCTGTGGAGTGTGTTTTTAACTGTGTGTGTTTTGAGTTCAGTGCGGGGGACTGCCTATGTGGATTTGGTATAGAGTGTTGAGGTTGATCGGATGATTTCGTTTGTTGTGTTGAAGTGACAGAAGTTAAGGACATATGGCTTTTTTCTTTGAGGCTGTGTGCGCCATTCGCTCGCTCATCTCACCCCACGATCATCATGGTAAAGTTGGTTCACTGTGTTTATCTGTGTTGTGTCTGTCCGTTTCTGCCTGTAGTCAATGTATTGGATGTGATTGATTCATGCCTTCCTGGCATTCTATTGAAATTGTATTTTCACTTCTGGAATGGTGGTGTTATTATGTGGGCATTCTGAAATGGTGAGATTTGTGACTCTTGTGTAAGGTCAGGTCCATAATTATTGGCACCCTTGATAAAGATTAGCAAAAAAGTCTGTAAAATAAATAAATAATAATAATACAAACACTGAGCTATATTGTATGCAAAAAAAAAGGTTTACTTATATTATTTTATACTAATACATTTGCTCAAACATTTTTTTTTCTTTAACACGTAATATTTATTTTATTCTTCAAATACAGAGGTCAATATGATTGGCACCCTTGTTGTCTTGGACCATTACGCCTCCATACAGAATCTTTCCAGATTCAGACACCCTGTTCAGTTCAAACCATGTTTTCATTTGGATTCATGTCCAGAGACTGAGATGGCCATTGGAAAAATATTGATTTTGTGATCAATTAACCATTTCTTTGTGGATTTTGATTAGTGCTTAGTTTTATTGTCTTGGTTCTTAACAAGGGCCCCAGTACCCATATCTTCGTTTTTTTGTATTACTTGTTAAACTAAATCTATTTCTCTGAGCAATTGCATTAGTATAAAATATAATACAAAAATAAATAATTGCATGCGATATTGATCAGTATTTGTATACTTTATTTTATACATTTTAGCTCATTTCCATGAAAGGTGCCATAAATTATGGACCTGTCTGTTTTCTCTATAAAATTACCATCTTCAGTTGGGAGAGTTGATCCTCTTACGTGACGTTGTCATGTAATAGCATGTCAGTTGTGTGTCGTTCATGTTAAAGTTGGCCCATCTAAACCCGTCAGTCTCAGGGGTAGTACTTATCTACTCCATTGAAAAGTAATCGCAGGTTAGACCTGCCTGGGTAAGTATGTCGCCGCTCAACTGGAGAATCCCTCATTGACCGACTGACAGACATAGGAGAGTATTGATTTTGTGCGTGTTGGCAATGGGGGAGATTAGATTGTCAGAAAGCATTAGCTGATGTGTGTGTGTGTGTGTGTGTGTGTGTGAGAGAGTGGATGTTTGTGTGTGTCCTTTGGGAAGGCAGTTATTACCACTGAGCGCTTGGGGAAGGGGCCAGGGCCTGTGTTAAGTGGACTGACCCGTTTTCAGTTTTCACCACTCATTGCACAGCTGCCTTCTGTAAATTGTATTATGCTTGTATAAAGTACAAAGGTAGGCTATAGGCTTATCACTTCTCTATCTCTTCACTAGAAAGGTAATAATTCTTCACGTTCCACCTGTCTTCCTCTTCCCTGTTTGCATTTGTAATTTGATAATGCACACAGAGCGCTACGATTATTGACTCTCTTCCTCCTCTTCCTGAATTTCACACACAGCCTCCTTGCTATGTTAGCCTACAGAGAATGGCCTCTCACTGTATATACACAATGGGTTTCTGAGGCTATTTCTCCCCTTGTGTTGAAATTAATTGAAATGAACTGTTGAAAACGAAGTAACTGATATGCTTACACTTTGTCATTCTTGTGAGGAATGTCTAGAATGAGGGATGCACATGTTGATGTTCTGAATACAACTGCTGTTGCAAGATGATAAATCAGAATAGTTGGAGAATGCCTCAGTAAGCTTTAGAGTAGATATTCAGTTTGAGTAGACAACAGATCTATTGCTTGACTAAACAGTAAGTACATTCTGCCTCAGTAATTACACAATGTGGGCACTCCTGCGTCATTGGCACAGTCGGACCAGGGTCTCATGGACTTAAGGCACGGACACACCGGTTGGGTTTTCCGCCCATCATTTGCAAAGAGACTCTACATGTAGAAATGGGCGAATTCAGCAGTCAGACGCCCACCGACAGGGTGGTCCTTAAAACCCACCGCTCCTTCAGCAAGCGATTGAACGTAGACAAACGGCAGACTGTAATTTGGTGCGATGTGTTTTCTCCTTTTAGTTAGTTGGACTCATGTCTCTGTTGACCATTAGAGCTCCTGAAGTAATTTAACATGACGACTGCTCCGATTCTCTTTAGGAATGGTACTACTGTTCACTGAATTTGTTTGTATTAGTTAGCCTTGCTCTCCAATGTGTGTTGGTTTCAGAGTTGTCTCTTTCAGTGCAGTGCTTTAACCAGCTCTGTTCTAGCACCTCTCTGCCCTGTTGTTTTAGTAGTCCATCACTACAGATAAAGGCCAGTCTCTCTCAGTGGCCTTTCCCTCTGGCCTTTACCATACAAAGAATTAGTGATGCACCAGCTCAGTGTTTACTGGGATTTTATGGTTGTTTATGGCGGACGTCTTTATCTCCTTGACCTACTACACTTTCTTTATTCTCCCCAATTTCGATCTTGTCTCATCGCTACAACTCCCCAATGGGCTAGGTAGAGGCGGCGGTGGAGTCATGCGTCCTCCGAAACAACCCGCCAAACCGCGCTTCTTAACACCCGCCCACTTAACCCGGAAGCCAGCTGCACCAATGTGTCGGAGGAAACTCTGTTCACCTGATGACCAAGGTCAGCCTGCAGGCGCCCGAGGTCAGCCACAAGGAGTCGCTAGAGCGCGATGAGTCAAATAAATCCCCCCCTGCCCCCTCCCCTAACCCGGATGGCGCTGGGCCAATTGTGCTCCACCCTATGGGACTCCTGATCACGGCCGGTTGTGACACAGCCCGGGATCAAACCTAGGTCTGAAGTGACGCCTCAAGTACTGCAATGCGGTGCGTTACACCGCTGCGCCACTCGGGAGTCTGGAAGCCTGTATGTTTTATCTGAACGCAGAGCAGTGCCAGACGTACACACACAGCCTTTCTGGGAACTGGTCACAGTTGTTCACTTAATTTTTCCTTAATGAAGAAGCCTCTTAATGAGTCTTTCCCAGGCAGTCAGGCAGACATTTCTAGGTTAGTCCTGTCTGTCTGTCACAGCTACACATGCCTAATTAGGATAATCAGTTAAACAGAAGATGATTGTGACCATGATTGTGTCGCTCTTGCTGCTGGTGAGTCTCTGATCCACCTCTACGCAGACGACACCATTCTGTATACTTCTGTCCCTTCTTTGGACACTGTGTTAACAACCCTCCAGATGAGCTTCAATGTCATACAACTCTCCTTCCATGGCCTCCAACTGCTCTTAAATACAAGTAAAACCAAATGCATGCTCTTCAACCGATCGCTGCCTGCACCTGCCCGCCCGTCCAGCATCACTACTCTTGACGGTTCTGACTTATGTGGACAACTACAAATACCTAGGTGTCTGGTTAGACTGTAAACTCTCCTTCCAGACCCATATCAAACATCTCCAATCCAAAGTTAAATCTAGAATTGGCTTCCTATTTCGCAACAAAGCATCCTTCACTCATGCTGCCAAACATACCCTCGTAAAACTGACCATCCTACCGATCCTTTATTTTGTAAATGACATCGCCGAAGTAGTCTCCAATACCCTACTCAATAAATTGGATGCAGTCTATCACAGTGCCTTCCGTTTCGTCACCAAAGCCCCATATACTACCCACCACTGTGACCTGTACGCTCTTGTTGGCTGGCCCTCGTTTCATACTCGTCACCTAACCCACTGGCTCTGGGTCATCTACAAGAGCCTCGCTGGTCACCATAGCAGCACCCACCTGTAGCACGTGCTCCAGCAGGTATATCTCTCTGGTCACCCCCAAAACCAATTCCTCCTTTGGCCGCCTCTCCTTCCAGTTCTCTGCTGCCAATGACTGGAACGAACTACAAACATCTCTGAAACTGGAAACACTTTTCTCCCTCACTAGCTTTAAGCACCAGCTGTCAGAGCAGCTCACAGATTACTGCACCTGTACATAGCCCATCTATAATTTAGCCCAAACAACTACCGCTTCCCCTACTGTATTTATTTATTTTGCACCCCATTATTTCTATTTTTATTTTTACTTCGAACATTCTTCCACTGCAAATCTACCATTCCAGTGTTTTACTTGCTATTTTGCATTTACTTCACCACCATGGCCTTTTTTTGCCTTTACCTCCCTTATCTCACCTCATTTGCTCACATCGTGTATAGACTTATTTTTCTACTGTATGTTTGTTTTACTCCGTGTTGTGTGTCGAACTGCTTTGCTTTATCTTGGCCAGGTAGCAGTTGTAAATGAGAACTTGTTCTCAACTTGCCTACCTGGTTAAATAAAGGTGAAATAAAAAAAACTTCCACACTCACACATAATGTTCTCATACTGACTAACTTTTATTGAGACATATAAAAGTCACACAGACACATGCTAGTGCAGAGCGATTAGTGCTTTTTGAGGTTGTTTCGGTTCTAAATTATTTATTTATTTTAAATGAAATGCACTATGCAATATGTGGGTTGAATTCTGTAACAACACAGAATAAAACAATTAATAAAAGTCCCCATGATGGTAGTGACTGCCCATTACGGCTCACTTGTTAACCACCATTTATTCACTTTACTTTTATAAAATATTTCAGTTATTGTGTAGTATATATTACATTTGTTTTATTTGATGACTTTATAATTTTTATTCCAAGTAATCATCTCATCTCCATAGAGCTGCTGTGTCTGCTGTCTGACATAATTTTCTTGGGAACAAAATGTTCACACCCCTCTTGTTGGTTGAGAGGAAAAAAGGAGCTCAATTTCCTATAATTCTACATATTTTGTCATGGGGTGCAGAGAATTGTGCAGTTATAAAGCTAATGTTCTTGCAATTGTATACATTTTGCCATGTCTAATGTGTGTTCATGTGATATTTGAGTGACAAAACATTACAACAAAATCTATGGGCTAAAAAAACAAACTAAAAAACATGAGTTGACATGGGCTAGTTGATCTGGACATTTCTTACAAATTATAAATAGCTCTCGAAGGTATGCAGTGACTGACGTGATGAGGAAAACTGATGATGTACTATCTAATTTCGAAATTGCACCTTGTGCATTCTACTATTACAACTTTCAAGAGTAAGTTGAAAGCTGGACAGAGTTGGGAGAGTAGACCACTACCTGGAAAAACATTATCGAAGTCAGAGATATCTTGCAAAGTAACAGCTGCTCTCTGTATCATCTCACATTCTCGCATTCTTGTCTCTTCCATAGCAGGCTTAAAAAAAAAACTGACCGGACAAGTAGATGCGCAATGGATTATGGTCATTGTCATTAGTTTAGCACATAAAACGTGGTAATTATGTGGAATATTGTCCTGTTGAAAACCACAACTCCCTACTAAATTAGAGTTAAGGCTGGATCTGATTTCTCTCACAGAAAAAAACTAAATGAAAGTCAAATCATTTGAACCGACATCGGTCAATTATTCTGAAAAATATATATAAACGCAACAATTTCAACAATTTTGCTGAGTTACAGTTCATGTAAGGAAATGCCTGCCCATTCCAAATATGCCTGCCCATACCAAAACCTCACCGCCACCATGGGGCACTCTGTTCACAACGTTGACATCAGCAAACCACTAGCCCACACAACGTCATACCCGTGGTCTGCGGTTGTGAGGCCGGTTGGACGTTCTGCCAAATTTTCGAAAATGACGGCAACTTATGGTACGGAAATGAACATTCAAATCTATGGCAACAGCTCTGGTGGGCCAATTGCATGCTCCCTCAAAACTTGAGATATCTGTGACATTGTGTTGTGATAAATCCGCACATTTTAGTGGCTTTTTATTGTCCCCGGCACAAGGTGCACCTGTGTAACGATCATGCTGCTTAATCAGCTTCTTGATATGCCCCACTGTCAGGTGGATGGATTGTCTTGACTAAGGATCAAATGCTCACTAACAGGGATGTAAACAAATGTGTGCATTAAATTTGAGAGAAATAATGGAAAATGTCATCTTTTCTTTCAGCTCATGAAACACAGAATAGTTTAAAAACCGAAAATAACAGATATTTCAGTTAATCGCTCAGCACTAACACACCTACAGAAACTTCCACACACCGATAGAAACATAGACACAAAGGAACACACACACAGCAAAGAACATGCAAATGGGAACACACAGATAGAAACACAGACAGACCGGCAAACCTAAAAACGGAGAGCGGTGGAGAACGACAGTAAAGGCCAGCGTGTTTGTGTGTGTTGGAGAGCTGCAGGCAGTGTCGTGATAGAGGAGAGCGAGAGAGCATAGGCCGACTGGCTGACCTACATTCACCCCAATCCCCGTATTAGATCCCCTCAACCCCCTCCCACTGGATACACCATGATGGGTAGGAGGTGGCAGTCCACAAGTTAGACTGGATTTTCAGCTTATTCTATGAATCTTCCAACTGGGAATTCTGGAAGAGCAGGGAATGTTGGGACAGTTTGTTGGGAATGTTTGACTATCTATTTATCTTTGAGGCTGTTATCCATTCTCCATCTTCATGTAGCTCTGTCTGATGATATGGCGATTCTCTCCCAAGTATGCAGGCCTCTAACTCTGTAGATAATATAAGGAAAGAGAATACATTTGGGCTATGTAATAACAACTTTAGACTGTAACTTCGTAACATAATGATAGTTTTGGTCATGTAGTGTACATAATCCTATGTTGACACCTCAAATCTCATTCCAAAATCATGGCTATTAATATGGACTTGGTCCCCCCTTTGCTGCTATAACAGCCTCCCACTCTTCCCGGAAGGCTTTCCACTAGATTTTGGAACATTGCTGCGGGAACTTGCTTCCATTCAGCCACAAGAGCATTAGCATTAGATTTTTTTTTTCCTATTGTATTATTGACTGTGTGTTTTGTTTATTGCATGTGTAACTCTGTGTTGTTGTTTGTGTCGCACTGCTTTGCTTTATCTTGGCCAGGTCGCAGTTGCAAATGAGAACTTGTTCTCAACTAGCCTACCTGGTTAAATAAAGGTGAAATAAAAAATTTAAAGTGAGTTTGGGCACTGATGTTGGGGGATTTAGGCATGGCTCGCAGTCTGTGTTCCAATTCATCCCAA
The DNA here is from genome assembly GCF_002021735.2 of Oncorhynchus kisutch. Lineage (NCBI taxonomy): Eukaryota > Metazoa > Chordata > Actinopteri > Salmoniformes > Salmonidae > Oncorhynchus > Oncorhynchus kisutch. The sequence goes on from NC_034179.2 coordinate 34,854,597, forward strand.
AGGAGTTCGAAAGGGTTGAGGTCAGGGCTCTGTGCAGGCTAGTCAAGTTCTTCCACACCGATCTTGACAAATAATTTCTGTATGGACCCTGCTTTGTGCACAGGGGCAGTGTCATGCTGAAACAGGAAAGGGCCTTCCCCAAACTGTTGCTACAAAGTTGGAAGCACAGAATCGTCTTGAATGTCTTTGTATGTTGTAGCATTAATATTTCCCTTCACTGGAACTAAGGAGCCTAGCCTGAACCATGAAAAACCGCTTCAGACCATTATTCTAACTGCACCAAACTTTACAGTTGGCATATGGCATTGGGGCAGGTAGCAGTCCCCTGGCATCCGCCAAACGCAGATTTGTCCGTTGGACTGCCAGATGGTGAAGCGTGATTCATTGCTCCAGAGAACGTTTTTCCACTGCTCCGGAGTCCAATGGCGGCGATATTTACACCACTCTAGCCGACGCTTGGCATTGAGCAAGGTGATATTAGGCATGAGTGCAGCTGCTCGGCTATGGAAAACCATTTCATAAAGCTCCCGACGAACAGTCTTTGTACTGACGTTGCAGTCTGGAACTCTTTAGTGAGTGTTGCAGCTGAGGACAGACACATTTTACGTGCTACACGCTTCAGAAAGAGGAAGTACATTAGAGTGTCTAGTTTGAGAAACTGATGCCTCACAAGTCCTCAACTGGCATCTTCATTAAATAGTACCCTCAAAACACCAGTCTCAACGTCAACAGTGAAGAGACGACTCTGGGATGCTGGCCTTAAGTTCCTTGCTAGCATAAACTTATCTTAGATTTTTTTGATATCTTAACATAATCACTAGTTAACTACACATGGTTGACGATATTACTAGGTTAACTAGCTTGTCCTGCATTGCATATAATTAATGCGGTGCCCGTTAGTTTCTCATCTAATCACAGCCTACTTTGCCAAACGGGTGATGCTTTAACAAAAGCGCATTCGCGAAAAAAGCACAATTGTTGCACAGATTTACCTAACCATAAACAACAATGCCTTTCTTAAAATCAATACACAGAAGTATTATTTTTTTTTAAACGTGCATATTTAGTTAAAATAAATTAATGTTAGCAGGCAATATTAACTAGGAAAATTGTGTCACTTCTCTTGCCTTCATTGCACGCAGAGTCAGGGTATATGCAACAGTCTGTGCAGCTAGTAAGCTCGTTGCTTACTAATTTGCCAGAATTTTACATAATTATGACATAACATTGAAGGTTGTGCAATGTAACAGCAATATTTAGACTTAGGGTTGCCAGCTGTTCGATAAAATACGTAACGGTTCTGTATTTCACTGAAAGAATAAACGTTTTGTTTTCGAAATTATAGTTTCCGGGTTTTGAGGTGAAGAGCTGTGTGTGGAGTAATGGTGGTCAAGAGTTTTATTTCCTCTGGTTGCACATGTTACATGCTGGTAGAAATGAGGTAAAACTGATTTAAATTTGCCTGCATTAAAGTCCCCCGGCAACTTGGAGCGCCGCTTCTGGAGGAGCATTTTCTTGTTTGCTGATGGTCTTATTAGAGTTGTTTGAGTGCAGTCTTAGTGCCAGCATCAGTTTGGTGGTAAGTAGACGTCTACGAATAATATAGATGAGAACTCTCTTGGTAGATGGTGTGGTCTACAGCTTCTTCAAGTTCGAGGTTAGTAAACTCTGTTCTGATGTCCAGAAGTTATTTTCGGTCATAAGAGATGGTGGCAGCAACATTATGTACAAAATAAGTAAACTCCCCGTCATGTGATTTTCCTTGACATATTTTACTTACCAGACACCACAATGGCAATATTTTAATAGCCAATACTGGCAACGATGACAGGCTGCTGGCCTCGTGTTTTATTACAAATCAATGATGCTGTATTAAGATTTACACTGTGGAATATAAAGGGGTCCATAGGGCTTCACATGAGTCTGAATTTACCAGTCATGTACAGAAGGTTTATGTTTTGAATAAGCAGTGCTTAATGAAGCAAATAAAGCCATATGGCTACAGTTAGAATGGCTCTATAGCCCTGTGCTCAGTCAGCTGGCTCTCATGCCCTTGTCACCCAGCACAACAGATGGCATGATGCGTTGCATGGCAACACAGGCAAGCCCTTGTGGTGTATGGGGAGGACCTAGTAGTTGAGTGACAGGTGGGTGGTCCATTAGCTGTGTTGTCAACCACGTCAGTGACTGACACATGGGTTGGTCCCGCCCCTCTGGGTCCGGTTCATATTAGGCCTCTTGTCTATGTAGGCCTATATGCCACTGAGGATTTCAAATTCTCTCTGACACTGCTTTAATTTTCTATTTGGTCACAGCTAGATCCTTTCAATACTACTGTGTGTTGTGGAGAGAGGCTTTCTAGCCAGAGTCTCTCTAGCTGAAGGGCCTAGACATTAATAATATGCATACTACCGTGCTCCACACTCATGCTCCAAGTGCATTCTCCGAGCCACGTAGCCATATTGACTGAGAATGGACGAACCCATTTACTGAACCTTCCTCCATCTAGCCAGGACAATGGCAATAGAGATGAAACAAGATATACAGAAAGCAATTTTTAAAAATTTATTTTACCTTTATTTAACTAGGCAAGTCAGTTAAGAAATTCTTTCAATGATGGCCTAAGAACAGTGGGTTAACTGTCTGTTCAGGGGCAAATGTTTTACTTCATACTGTAACTATCAGCTAGCTATATGTGAATTGTAATAATGTAGCTAACTAGATAATATAACAGGCAAAAATGTACTAAAACCAATGGTATCCAAGGTAGATGTCAATTCTTCGTGGGTAGCTAGCTAACAATTATTTGGCTAGATAACCTGTTGAGTGTAGGGGGCAGTATTTTGATGTTTGGATGAAAAACGTACCCAAATGAAACTAATTCTCAGGCCCAGAATCTAGAATATGCATGTAATTGTCAAATTAGGATAGAAAACACTCTAAAGTTTCCAAAACTGTCAAAATATTGTCTCTTAGTATAACAGAACTGATATTGCAGGCGAAAACCTGAGGAAAATCCAACCCGGAAGTGCTGTTTTTCCTGAAAGCTCTCTGTTCCATTGCCTGCCTTCGCTCCTATTGAAGAAGCTACAGTCCCGGTTGAAATATTATCGATTATATATTGTAAAAACAACCTGAGGATTGATTATAAAAAACGTTTGACATGTTTCTACGAACTTTACGGATACTATTTGGAATTCTCGTCTGGCCGGTCGTGACCGCTCGAGCCTGTGGATCTCTGAACATAACGCGCCAACCAAATGGAGGTATTTTTGGATATAAAAATAATCTTTATGGCACAAAAGGAACATTTATTGTGTAACTGGGAGTCTCTTGAGTGGAAACATCCAAAGATCAAAGGTCAGCGATTCATTTTATTGCTTTTCTGACTTTCGTGACCAATCTACTTGGCTGCTTGCTGTTTGTAATGTTTTGTCTGCTGAGAGAGATGTCCTTACATAAACGCTTGGTATGCTTTCGCCGAAAAGCTTTTTTGAAATCTGACACGCCAGGTGGATTAACAAAAAGCTAAACTGTGTTTTGCTATATTGCACTTGTGATTTCATGAAAAATTAAATAATTTTAGTAATTTAATTTGAATTTGGCGCTCTGCAATTAAGCGGATGTTGACGAAAATGATCCCGCTAATGGGATGGGTGCATCAAGAAGATAACAGTAGTAGCTAGCCAGTTAGCTCTATTGACTTACTATGGGCTTGCGACCTATGCACACTACAGTGGGTATTGTAGGCACCCAATACCCACAGTCTGTTTAATTTTGTCTTAGTTACATCTTACAAAACAGTACATTGGTTATGTACAGTACCAGTCAAAAGTTTGGACACACCTACTCATTCAAGGGCTTTTCTTTATTTTGACTATTTTCTATATTGTAGAATAATAGCGATGACGTCAAAACTATGAAATAACACACATGGAATCATGTAGTAACCAAAAAAGTGTTAAACAAATCAAAATATATTTTATGAGATTCTTCAAAGTAGCCACCTTTTGCCTTGATGGCAGCTTTGCACACTCTTGGCATTCTCTCAACCAGCTTCACCTGGAATGCTTTTCCAACCAGCATGAGCACATGTGGTAACTCCTTCAAGACTGTTGGAAAAGAATTCCAAGTTGCTTTTCAAGTTGCTTTTCCTTCACTCTGCAGTCCAACTCATCCCAAACCATCTCCAATTGGGTTGAGGTTGGGTGATTGTGGAGGCTAGGTCATCTGATGCAGCACTCCATCGCTCTCCTTCTTGGTCAAATAGCCCTTACACAGCCTGGAGGTGTGTTGGGTCATTGTCCTGTTGAGAAACAAATGATAGTCCCACTAAGTGCAAACCAGATGGGATGGCATATTGCTGCAGAATGCTGTGGTAGCCATGCTGGTTAAGTGTGCCTTGAATTCTAAATAAATCACTGACAGTGTCACCAGCAAAGCACCATCACACCACCTCCTCCATGCTTCATGGTGGGAACCACACATGCGGAGATCATCCGTTCACCTACTCTGCGTCTCACAAAGACACGGCTGTTGGTACCAAAAATCTCAAATTTGGACACATCAGACCAAAGGACAGATTTCCACCGGTCTAATGTCCATTGCTCGTGTTTCTTGTCACAAGCAAGTCTCTTCTTCTTATTGGTGTCCTTTAGTAGTGGTTTCACACAGTCTCCTCTGAACAGTTGATGTGTCTGTTACTTGAACTTTCTGAAGCATTGATTCGTGCTGCAATTTCTGAGGCTGGTAACCCAAATGAACTTATCCTCTGCAGCAGAGGTAACTCTGGGTCTTCCTTTCCTGTGGCGGTCCTCATGAGAGCCAATTTCATCATAGCGCTTGATGGTTTTTGTGACTGCACTTGAAGAAACTTTCAATGTCCTTGAAATTTTCTGGATTGACTGACCTTCATGTCTTAAAGTCTGTCGTTTCTCTTTGCTTATTTAGCTGTTCTTGCCATAATATGGACGTGGTCTTTTACAAAATAGGGCTGTATATCACCCCTACCTTGTCACAACAAAACTGATTGGCTCAAATGCATTGAGAAGGTAAGAAATTCCACAATTGAACTTTTAACAAGGCACACCTACCTATTAATTGAAATAAATTCCAGGTAACTACATGAAGCTGGTTGAGAGAATGCCAAGAGTGTGCAAAGCTGTCATCAATGCTAAGGGTGGCTACTTTGAAGAATGTCAACACTTTTTGCTTCCTACATGATTCCATATGTGTTATTTCATGGTTTTGATGTCTTCACTATTATTCTACAATGTCGAAAATAGTAAAAACCCTTGAATGAGTGTGCTAAAACCTTTGACTGGTACTATATGTGCTTTTGTGCTTATTCAAGTATCCTCAGGAATGGCATTATCTAGTAATGCCACGACTGCTCTGTATTGTAGTAGTTATTCTGTAGTAGCCTATAGCCCTGGATAACATACTAGTTTTTGCACTACAGTATTCATTCAGCTGTGTTGTGGGGCAGGTTCAATCTATCTTGTCCAGAATGTCCAGCCTGCACATTTCCCACATTAGTTCCCTTCTCACTCTCTCTCCCTCTCGCACTCTCATTGTCCACCCTCTCTCTCCCCCACCCTCTCTCTCGCCCCCCCCCCCACCCTCTCTCTCCCCCCACCCTCTCGACCCACCCTCTCCATCTTACTCTCTCTCTTCAACATGGGTCTGTGTTTCCCATCATTCTTTATGCACTGTATCCTAACCCTTCTCTCGCTCCTTCAGATTTCAACTATAACACAGACGGGTATGACGGTGATGCAGCAGAGGATCATAAGAGTCAGGACGGTTCAGAGACCATGCCCTTCATAGACGAGTCCCCCACCATCTCCCCCAGCCTGTGTGCATGCGGCCCTGATGGAGATGCCATCTCCCCTGTCCCACCAGAGGACCTGCTGCCCGGGGTGAGTCCCATACACACATGCTTTTACGCACAGACACTAGGCGTGAAAGAGTTGACAAAACTCACGGTACGATACGGTGGTGTCACAGTTCGGTATTTTCCATGTATTTTAATTGTAAACATGGGTAGCTTGAATTCCCAGGAGCAGATGGAAACAAAGGGACAACAAAAAACAGCAGTGTCTGTCTTATAACATGAAATATAATAGTCATTTAAAACGGAAAATAAAACAGTCAATTAAAACAGAATTTCAACAAGAGTGCATAGTCCAGCAGCATATATCCAAATTAAGTCACATAGCAGTGCCATAAACAAAATAGGACCACTTAAGACTGGTTACTTGAAAATCTGATAAAAATGTTTATTTTTTTCAAGTTTTTCTTTAAGAAGATTAGTCTATCTGCAGTGAGCACAGATCGGCTTGCTGTGGCAATGTCAGCTGCTGTGGAGAATAGCCTCTCGCTAGGGACAGAGGTTCCAGGCACAGCCAGGTAGTGCCTTGCTAACATGGCAACATGAGGTTATATTAACTCTTTGGTCTTGTAAGTGGATCAGCACCATGTAAGTGGATCAGCATCTGGGGAATACAGTCCACTTCCCTGTATGAGGTCACCTCCTCCTCTATGACCTTGACCTTTGACTTGGTTCCCTGCTCCTGTGTCGTGAACAACTCCCCAGACACTATTATGACAATTACAATTATTGCTTTATAGTTAATTGTTAAATCACTAATTAATAAATGTCACATTAACAAAATAAATAAAATATCTGTTGTATATTGGTCACAATCTCTGCTGTGATTTCATTGTAGACTCAGACGAGCAGCACCATCCAGGTGCAGTAGGGACTTGAGCCGGGAGTCCAAAGCAGTGCTCTTGTGTAAGTCTATGACACCGGGGCCAGCATATCTAGGCTCCAGTTTAACTCTGATAGCAGTCATGACACCCCTTACTGCGGGTTCATCTAATTCAGATGAAGATGGCGTAGCAGTGCAGACTTGGTTTGTTGTGCTCTTGTTTATTTTTTGTCTTTTTTGTATATATCCCAATTTATTTTTCAATCTCTTTTGCCATTTTTAAATTAAATATACATTCCGGTAACCCGCCTCACTCAATGTGACACGAATCTGTTATTGTTTTAGACCCTATAGCCAAAACTTTCATCAAAAGGTAGCCAGCTAATTATCTAAGTTAATAGCTATTTAGTCATTGTTAGCCACTGCTCTCGGACTGTTTTTCTCCGCTACAACGCCAGATTTCTGCCGTAACCCCTGGACCATTGATCCTCACAGCTAGCTAGCTGCCACTGAGTGACCCAGCCATGAAGCTAGCCCTGAGCCAGGCGCCTCTCCCGGCTAGCAAACGAAATTTCCACAACTACAATACCTCTTTCGCCATCTGGCCTGGTCCCTTCGTCGACATGGCGCCCCGCGGTACCACCACGACTGTTCCGCAGACGTAATTCCATCAGTTCACCTCAGGGTACCCTCAGATATTATCCTGACTAACTTGCCCTCCAAATACACCTCCACTGTTTTCAATCAGGATCTCAGCGATCACTGCCTCATTGCCTGCATCCGCTATGGGTCCGCGGTCAAACGACCACCCCTCATCACTGTCAAACGCTCCCTAAAACACTTCTGCAGGCAGGCCTTTCTAATTGATCTGGCCCAGGTATCCTGGAAGGATATTGACCTCATCCCGCCAGTCGAGGATGCCTGGTAGTTATTTAAAAATAATTTCCTCACCATCTTAAATAAGCATGTCCCTTTCAAAAAATGTAGAACTAAGAACAGATATAGCCCGTGGTTCACTCCAGACCTTACTGACCTCGACCAGCACAAAAACATCCTGTGGCGGACTGCAATAGCATTGAATAGTCCCCGCGATATGCAACTGTTCAGGGAAGTCAGGAACCAATACACACAGTCAATTAGGAAAGTGAAAGGTTAGCTTTTTCAAACAGAAATTTACATCTTGTAGCTCTAACTCCAAAACGTTTTGTGACACTGTAAAGTCCATGGAGAATAAGAGCACCTCATCCCAGCTGCCCACTGCACTGAGGCTAGGCGACACGGTCACCACCGATAAATTCATGATAATCGAAAATTTCAATAAGCATTTCTCTACGGCTGGCCACGCTTTCCTCCTGGCTACCCCAACCCCGCTCCCCAGTGTATCCTTCAACCAAATCCAGATCACAGATGTTCTGAAAGAGCTGCAAAACCTGGACCCGTACAAATCAGCTGGGCTAGACAATCTGGACTCTTTCTAAAATTATCCGCCGCCATTGTTGCAACCCCTATTACCAGTCTGTTCAACCTCTCTTTCGTTTCATCCAAGATCCCTAAAGATTGGAAAGCTGCCATAGTCATCCCCTCTTCAAATGGTGTGACACTCTCGACCCAAACTGTTTTTGACCTATATCCATCCTGCCCTGCCTTTCTAAAGTCTTTGAAAGCCAAGTTAATAAACAGATCACTGACCATTTCGAATCCCACCCGACCTTTTTTCGCTGTGCATTCCGGTTTCCGAGCTGGTCACGGGTGCACCTCAGCCACGCTCAAGGTACTAAACCATATCATAACCGCCATCGGTAAAAGACAGTACTGTGCAGCTGTCTTCATCGATCTGGCCACGGCTTTCGACTCTGTCAATCACTGTATTCTTATCGGCAGACTCAATAGCCTTGGTTTCTCAAATGACTACCTCGCCTTGTTCACCAACTACTTTGCAGACAGAGTTCAGTGTGTCAAATCGGAGGGCCTGTTGTCCGGACCTCTGGCAGTCTCTATGGGGTTACCACAGGGTTCAATTCTCGGGCCGACTCTTTTCTCTGTATATATCAACGATGTCGCTCTTGCTGCGGGTGATTCCCTGATCCACCTCTACACAGACGACACCATTCTATATACATCTGGCCCTACTTTGGACACTGTTAGCTAACCTCCAAACGAGCTTCAATGCCAAACAATACTCCTTCTGTGGCCTCCAACTACTCTAGCAAAACCAAATGCTTTTCAACCGATCACTGCCCGCACCCGCCCACCCGACTAGCATCACTACTCTGGACGGTTCTGACCTAGAATACGTGGACAACTACAAATACCTAGGTGTCTGGCTAGACTGTAAACTCTCCTTCCAGACTCATATCAAACATCTCCAATCCAAAATCAAATCTAGAATCGGCTTTCTGTTTCGCAACAAAGCCTCCTTCACTCACGCCACCAAACTTACCCTAGTAAAACTGACTATCCTACCAATCCTCGACTTCGGCGATGTCATCTACAAAGTAGCTTCCAATACTCTACTCAGCAAACTGGATTTAGTCTTTCATAGTGCCATCCGTTTTGTTACCAAAGTGCCTTATACCACCCACCACTGCGAACTGTATGCTCCAGTCGGCTTGCCCTCGCTACATATTCGTTCCAGACCCACTGGCTCCATGTCATCTATATGTCTATGCTAGGTAAAGCTCCGCCTTATCTCAGCTCACTGGTCACGATAACAGCACCCACGCGTAGCACACGCTCCAGCAGGTATATCTCACTGGTCATCCCCAAAGCCAACAGCTCCTTTGGCCGCCTTTACGTCCAGTTCTCTGCTGCCAAGGACTGGGACGAGTTACAAAAATCGCTGAATCTGGAGACATTTCTCTCACTAACTTTAAACATCATCTATCTGAGCAGCTAACCCGATTGCTGCAGCTGTTCAAAGTCCATCTGTAAATAGCCCACCCAATCTACCTACCTCATCCCCATATTGTTTTTATTTACTTTGCTGCTCTTTTGCACACCAGTATCATTACTTTCACACCATCTGCTCATCTATCACTCCAGTGTTAATCTGCTAAATTGTAATTACTTTGCTACTATGGCCTGTTTATTGCCTACCTCCTCATGCCATTTGCACAAACTGTATATAGACTTCATTTTTTTCCTGTTGTGTTACTGACTGTATGTTTGTTTATTCCATGTGTAACTCTGTGTTGTTGTTTGTGTCGCACTGCTTTGCTTTAGCTTGTCCAGGTCGCAGTTGTAAATGAGAACTTGTTCTTAACTAGCTTACCTGGTTAAATAAAGATTTGAGTGATGTTATATATATGCAGGCCTCAGTGTATCATGCAGCCCTCAGGTTCATTACAAATCAGAAATGTCTAACACATTGTGATCTCTACAGCGCTGTTGGCTGGTCATTTTATCTCTGTTCTTTTCTCCAACTTTAGTCAGGTCAGTAAATAAATATCAATTACGGTCACATTCTGATTTGCTTCTAACAGTACCAAAAATTAGAACAGGTCATGGTAGAATAGTTTTAGTTATTTAGCACCGTGCTCCTGGAATTCTCTCCTGAACATTTTAAAATGTGATGATCTAGTTTCGTTGGTGGAGTTTAAACACTTGATCGATGTATATATCATAGAAGAGTGTAATTGTTTTTAGGCCAGCTGTTTTTAGTCAAGATGTTTGTGTTTTTAATGTAATATGTAATTGTTGTACTGTCTGTCTGTTTATAGTTTTGTTTAATGTTGTGTTAGTGTATGTAAGTTGTTTTGTCAAACGTTGTTCCCCCATGGACCATGGAAACTGATGGAATGCTCTGTGCATTTCAGTGTTGTGACTGTTTTGAGAGGTTTGCACACTTTGATAACTTCCTCTGCTTGTTTGTCATTTTCAGACGAAGTCACTATCTTTGACATTCTTCCTCACAGCTTGTTCAGTCAGTGTAGAATACAGCTCAACTTTCTGCTCAAGGTACCTCTCAACAATGTCATGGCTTGATTTCCATCTAGTAGGGACATCTTGGATTAGTTTGTGGTTTGGCAGATCCAGCATCTCCTGTTTTGAAAACATGTGCAGAAGTTGTGCTTTTATGAAAGAAGGATACCACTTTCCTGATTTGTCCTATGAGGTGAGAGATTGGATTCACTGTCATTGCTTTTTGAGATGCTAGATTAATAACGAGAGCAAAGCATCTTATCTGTGGCCCCAATTCAGCTAGTGCAACTGCATTTGCAATATTTCTAGTGTTGTCAGTGGTCACAGGAATCGCTACATTATCCCTCTCCAACTTCCACACTGCAACTACTTCCCTTAGCTCCTCCCCCAAGTTTACACTGGTGTGACTCCTCTCAAGGGGACGTGTTTGAAACACATGGCTGTTTACCTCCCACTCTGCCATAATGAAATGAGCCTTACAGTAAGGTAGCTCTAGATGTCCAACTGTTTGTTGTTAAAGCAACAGATCGCGTTTCTCACAACTCGCTCTCAAGTTGTTCTTTTAAAAAATAAAATTGTATAAGACAGGTATTAATGTCTGGGGAAAAATGTGTACAGTAAGGAATAATATCGGCCACTTTAAACATGTTTCTGAACCCCGCCATCTCTACCACAGAGAAGGGACTCATATCTGCCTCTATGAATTTAGCTATCGCTGAGTTGTTTTCTCTAACCTTACCGGAGTCGGCCTCATTATTGTTGCCTGAATGAAGGCTGTGGGGAGAAGTGTTTGCGGTTTCATTTTTTCACCTGGTCCCACGGAATGGCACTTTGGGGTGATGTCGGCGCAAATGAGTAGTCTTGTTACTCATATTGCCACTGGAATAGGCTATCGGCAATGAACAGAGCCTACATGTTGTAGAAGTTTTATCCACCACTCTAATAGGCTATTGGCCATGAACAGAGCCTACATGTTGTAGAAGTTTTATCCACCACTCTAATAGGCTATCGGTAATGAACAGAGCCTACATGTTGTAGAAGTTATATCCACCACTCGTTGGTAATCCCCGTTATAGTTTACAGGGAAACCGAAATGTTGCCAGACAGCAGACCTGAATGATACTGGAGCGTCTTCTAGTTCTGGCTCGCCATGTTGCTCCTTTGCATTTAGCTAACTTCCAAATCCTTCATAAGCTAGCGTAAACTCACGTAAACTCGTACATCGCCTTGGTCCGTACAATTGCCCTTATTTTAGCGCCCCAAAAACGTAATACTTACAGATCAACTGTAATGTCAATACAATTGTAAAGCACAATTTCTCCCCTTTCCAACAGAATCAATTACATGACCTAAACACTGGCCGTTTCTGCATAATTCAAGCAGGCAATGAGTCCAGTCTGGTCTTTTTAAAAATGGAGGGTTGGGAAGCGAAACTAATGCGTGATAGTGAGAAGGAGAGATCAGTGTGGGAAAATAGCTTTTTTTCACTCTATCTGTCCAACTTATCACCTTATCGCCTCTAAAATGTAAATAAAACACTATGAAGCGTTTATATAATGTGTCTGTGTCGAATTTGAATCGATTTTTTTAGGCAGGTGCTAAAGTGATCTTAGAAGTAAACAGCGGCTTTGAGAATGATGATGACGCAAAAAATGACTTGGTATTCCCCCTTACCCCCGTCACTGTCCATTTCTTGTTTTTAAAGGATGAGAGGAGTGCCACACCTGGTAGAGAGAGATTGTAAGACAGAAATAGTTGCTTTATGCGTGCTGTATGTTACGACATGACACGTCTAGATGTAACGGAGTGTCCGTTTCTCCAAGACTATAGAGCCATTACCATGTCGATCAACACTTGAATAGAAACCTAGTTCACACCCCCGGTTTTGAAGTCAACACAGTCGCTACAGTCCCATTAGTTTTCTTTGTATCCTCGTTTGAATGTTGCGGTTGCGCACATTTGTATGGAATGGGGTGAGTTTACGTTAATTGCTGCTACGACGGTCTCTCAGCTCTGTTCTCCCTGGAGTGAAATAACTAATGAGCAGAGCTGCATACAGCTACGAGACGAAACAACTCCATAAAATAAAAAAATATTTTGATATTTTTCCATCGTCAATCTATACGCCAGTGGTTTATGCAATCATTATTTTTTTTACAATGAAATGTGTATATATATTTTCCTAGCTATAATATATTATTGTATTATTCGGTTCGCAGTGCGTACCGTGGACCCTGTACTGAACGGTTCAATACGAATACACGTAGCGTTTCACCCCTAACACACACACACACACTGGCGTAAAGGACAGTATTGCAGAGGTGCACAACTCCGGCTTGCAAGGTCTGGGGCCGGGTTACTTCTTACTCCTGTCAGTGCTTTTGCTGCAAACACTTCTTATTCCTACTGTAATTCATTGTGGTCACAACCAATGTTCCCTCTAATATTTTTCTGCTGAGCGCAAACTTGAACGCTGTGAAACATCTGTGCAACTTTTAGTGTGTGTTTACTGTGAACACTGAGGCTGTAACTACTTTAAATTGTAGTTTTAAGTGGCCAATTAGGCTAGTGTGGCTATTTGATCATAATGTAGGCCTACCACAGTGGACTCACATTAAAAAAAACGATGGAGAAAATGCATCCCATAAGATTTTAACATGGAAATAGGAGTTATATTATTCAGCCTACAGTAGCAGCCAATGTGTAGTGTTCAATGTAGGCCTACATTCCATGAGACTTAAAAAAAAAAAAAAAATATGCAGGGCATTGACATTAATCTGTTTATCCACTTGTCCTTCAGAGAATGAGGTGACTGGAAATGTTGGTGTGTTGTTTGAAGCAAGAAACCACCAATAAAATGCATTATTATTCCCATACCATTATTACAGAAAATCTGACACATTATGCTACCTGTTGGCTATAAAAGCTCATTCAAGCCTCTCTCAAAATATAACACTGCCCCTTTAGGACAAAAACAGCTCTACCTGACTCACTTTTCAAAGATGTTGAGAAATGTACACGTTTTGTGCTTTTGTAGGAAGCAATCACTATTGCTGACTACAAATGATCTATAACTGGGCTAATAACTCAATAACTAGCAAAGGATATGAACAACATGCGCACATGTGGCTACATGCAGCTCTTGTTTTGATCTCAACTGATGGCAACTCAAGTCACACCACATTATTTCTGCCTTGTACACAAATTCATGTTGTTATTCCTATGAACAGAGAAAGTGAAATATTCCTCGATATTAGAAAAACCCAAGCCTCTAATAACAGCAACGCAAGCACATAGATGCACTTTCCTACTCATTCATTACTGCTGCAGTGCTTATTGTAGTGCTGAGTGGAAATAGGAAGAACACACATTTTATGGGTTATGAAAGCGTTGAATACAAAGTAACAACTTAAACATGAACTTACTCATAAAACAGCAGCTCTTTACTGTATTTGTTGAGTCTCTGTAGTAATTTAAAAAAATGTTTTGAAATCTCACAGTATCAACTTTTCTGTAGCTTTATTTTATGTGTGCTAAATTATGGTAGACATGGTAATCTGAGCCATCCGATTGTCCATCGGTAGACCTATGGTGCACTTGATTTTTATCTCTTGGCCCTCTGAGAAGGCGCAGGGCAGCTGAATTGGGTGCACCTACCAATATCAGCCGAGACAACAAAAAAAAAAAATAGGAACAAGGCTTTATCATTGTTTTTTTTTACAGAAATGTTTGGCGACCCACTAGGAATGCCTTGGATATTGACCGGTTGGTGACCACTGCTCTAGAAAGTTGAGTGAAGTTCAATCTTGTGCATCTCTCTGTGGGCTGATATTTCTTCTGCACAGCAGTCCCAGAGAGCTGCGCGACAGTCTCGGGGTACTGCATGTCCGCATGCAGTTTAGAGGGAACATTGCTCACAACTGCACTTCAAAACACAGTTTGAGAAGAATGCCACAATGCTTTGTGGGAAATGAAGTCCTCCACTACCCACTGATGGTACAAATTACTGTCTTTGGGTAATATTGTGATTACTTCCTGTATGCCCATGTAATTAACCACTAGAATTCTATCTTCACAGTAACACTGCAGGTGCTGCATTCATTCACATCCTCGGAATGACATCGGTAGCTATTAGCACTAAGCTGCAATCTGCTGTCCTCATAGGCCTTTTGACACTGCACGGTTCTTAGCCCCAGGCTAAGACTGTCCCTGGGCTAGCTTATCCTGTGTTCACACAAGCATTTGTTAACCCTGGGTTGAGCTTTAGCCATGGGCTAAGGATTCACACTTGTATTCCAAAGCCCTGAGCTAACGAACAAACACAGCATGCGACCAACAATCTATCGCGGCGACACAACCAATGTTATAAGTAAATCATTTATTAAGATATTATTTCCTCTTGCTTCTAATCTAGCATTTTGTTTCCAAGAGTGATTGTTTGTAAACCTTACTGTCTGACATCGGAAACTATGTTTCACTTTTTGAAACGTTATTTCGCCCCTGTACGTAGAGTGCTGTCCACAGATGAGACAAACTTTTCTCATCCAGGCAAAGATCATGCAATATTATTACTATTATTATTATTATTGATTGTAATATCGAATTAAATGTCAAAAGAAAAGTTACGAAAGTTAGTTTTTTGTTTTCAGAAGAAAAGATGAAGTACTTAAAATGTAGCTGCAGAACGCGTCACATGCATCACAAGCATATGCAAAATAAGCAAAAGTGCAGCTTTTGTGATTGGACAGTGAAAGTTCTATGTGTTGTTCTTGACCTTGTTTCACACTGGCTAATTTGGGACTGTGTTTCTGGGGCTAGCCCTGAAAAGTCTGTGCTAACCCTGCTCCAGAGCAGGGCCAGTTAGTCCTGGGCTAAGGTTGGTGCTAGCCCACTTAAGAAAGTGCAAGTGTGAACACTCGCTTAACCTCAGGCTAAGATCTCCCTTAGCCCAGGGCTAAGCAGGCTCTTAGCCCTGGGCTAAGGTGCAGTGTGAACATGCCTAGGATGTCAGAACTCAGCACAGCAGAAAACCCATATATGTCAGCATTGCTATCAGTTTAATATAAATAACATGTATGACAGAGACAATAAATAGTCCTGACTTTAATGACTATCTGAATGGTAATACACTAACCCAGCTGTTGGGAATACGTCCTCAGTGAGCAGGGCCCAAGGGGTAACGTACTAATGTCAGTGGTGGTATTAGTGACAGTAGGTTAGGAGCACTGTGTGTGTGCAGGTGTCTCTCGATCCTTACACACTGGGCTCTCGGCAGGGACCGAGCTGAACCCGTCCTGACCTCTATCTTCCACGAAGGCCTCAGGCTGACTGAAAGGTCATGTGAAACAGCCACACAAAAATGGAATGCGTGTAAAAAGTTTATGGGAAAAAAGCTGAGACCTGGGGTGTGGTTTGTAGTGTTACGTCACACTGTATTGTCAACTAAGGAGCGACCGCTTTTAGTCTAACTGACTTCTTTTATACACCTGGAATCTCTACTTCATGCTGAAGAGAACAACATTGTCAGTTGTTCCAACAGAGTAGCGTGCAGTCATATCTCTATCATTGTGACAGGTTTCCTTCCTCATGTACTATGGTTCAGTACAGGCCAGTGGTACAGCTCCATCTCCACCTAGTGATGGGAGAGAGACATCACACCAACAGACATTTCCTCTGCAGCAGTAACTTCTGCAGTGGGCTTACACAGCAAATTGATCTGCAAAGGATGACTCATGAGGCAATGGTCAGAACACATAAGCCGGCCGGCCGGCTGCAACAGAGCCTGGACTTGAACCCAGAATCTTGTATCACTGCAATGCAGTGCCTTAGACCACTGCGCCACTCGGGAGGCCCTTTCCACGCCATCATTTTCATTAGGAATGTAGTGAAGTAAAAGTCGGCAAAAATATAAATAGTAAATTACAGATTCCCCCCCAAAAAATACTTCAGTAGTTTTAAGTCTTTAAAGTCTTAACTTGTTTTATTTTTTCAGTAGTGTAAAGTACTTATCACATTGGTGTAGAGAGAGAGATGCTCACACACATACAGCTTATGAAGCTAGGTATACTGTAAAACTCACACTATATCACACACATTAATAGACTGCTTCAGTTGGATTAAAGTCTGTTTTTAGTAGTTGAAAAGGTCTACATATTGTGAAGTAGAGGGAGAGAGACGGATGTTAACAGTTTATGCAGCTCGGTCTACTACTGTACAACTCACACACACATCATCCATATCAATGTATTATGGCATGATCATTGATCATACTGACCTGAAGTATTTTAAACATTTGTTTTGCAAATGGACAGGGAACAGTTCATCTGATTTTGTTCATCTAAATGCAAATCATACATCTGTGATTGACAGTATACAGGTATTATTGCATGTTGACTCAACAATCACAGTGAAATTAGATTAAATCTAGCCATGATTAGGGCTGTGGCGGTAACAAATTTCGTCAGCTGGTGATTCTCAAACAAATCACTGTCGGTCTCACAGAAATTGACCGTTAATTAATCAAAGACATTTGGCATCTCCTGGCTTCCACATGCCTACAAGCCATTTTTAAAAACTAATAAAATATAACCATTTTCTCCAAGCGATTTGAGGGAATGAGCACATGTGGCTAATCTGTGAGTTGTTAACAAAGAAATAGGTACTCCTAAATGCTTAATTTAGAGTTATTTATGTAACTTTAGTTGTTCTACAAACGTTGGGCTAAATGTTTTTATTTTTAATACATTGTAAGTCTGCATGATGAGACTTTTACAGTCGTATGAAAAAGTTTGGGCACCCCTGACATTTTCCATGATTTCCATTTATAAATAATTGGGTGTTTGGATCAGCAATTTCGTTTTGATCTATCAAATAACTGATGGACACAGTAATATTTCAGTAGTGAAATGAGGTTTATTGGATTAACAGAAAATGTGCAATATGCATCAAAACAAAATTAGACAGGTGCATAAATTTGGGCACCCCAATAGAATAATCACATCATTATTTAGTAGAGCCTCCTTTTGCTAAAATAACAGCCTCTAGATGCTTCCCATAGCCTGAATCCAGTGTCTGGATTCTGGATGAAGGTATTTTGGACCATTCCTCCTTACAAAACTTCTCCAGTTCAGTTCGGTTTGATGGTTGTCGAGCATGGGCAGCCCGCTTCAAATCATCCCACAGATTCTCAATGATATTCAGGTCTGGGGACTGGGATGGCCATTCCAGAACATTGTACTTGTTCCTCTGCATAAATGTCCAGGTAGATTTTGAGCAGTGTTTTGGGTCGTTGTCTTGTTGAAATATCCAGCCCCGGCGTAACTTCAACTTTGTGACTGATTCGTCAACATTATTCCCAAGAATCTGCTGATATTGAGTGGAATCCATGCGACCCTCAACTTTAACAAGATTCCCAGTACCGGCACTGGCCACACAGCCCCACAGCATGATGGAACCCCCACCAAATTTTACTGTGGGTAGCAAGTGTTTTTCTTGGAACGCTGTGTTCTTTTGCCGCCATGCATAACATCCCTTGTTATGACCAGATAACTCAATCTTTGTTTCATCAGTCCACAGCACCTTATTCCAAAATGAAGCTGGCTTGTCCAAATGTGCGTTTGCATACCTCAAGCGATTCTGTTTGTGGCGTGTGTGCAGAAAAAACTTCTTCCGCATCACTCTCCCATGCAGCTTCTCCTTGTGCAAAGTGCGCTGAACTGTTCAACGATGCACAGTGACACCATCTGCAGCAAGATGATGTTGTAGGTCTTTGGAGGTGGTCTGTGGACTGTTTTTGACCGTTCTCACCAACCTTCGCCTTTTGCCTCTCCGATATTTTACTTGGCCTGCCACTTCTGGCCTTAACAAGAACTGTGCCTGTGGTCTTCCATTTCCTCACTATGTTCCTCACAGTGGACACTGACAGCTTAAATCTCTGCGATAGCTTTTTGTAGCCTTCCTCTAAACCATAATGTTGAACAATCTTTGTTTTCAGGTCATTTGAGAGTTGTTTTGAGGCCCCCATGTTGCCACTCTTCAGAGGAGAGTCAAAGAGAACAACTTGCAATTGGCCACCTTAAATACATTTTCTCATGATTGGATGCACTTGTCTATGAAGTTCAAGGCTTAATGAGCTCATCAAACCAATTGTGTGTTCCAATTAATCAGTGATAAGTAGTTACAGGTATTCAAATCAACAGAATGACAAGGGTGCCCACATTTTTGCATAGCCTATTTTTCACATCTGATTTAATTTCATACAACTTAATATTGTTACACTAAACATCTTTGTCTGGACAATACCCCAGTACTCAGCTTTTATTAGAAAATGAATGGCATGCCACTGTGATCATTTTCTGTGACGACAGAGTAAATTATTATGCAGCCTCAGAGGGGTGCCCAAACTTTCTCATATGACTGTATGATGATTTAAAAAAAGTTGCTTGAAAGGCATGAGCTCTGCTTAGTTTTCTGGGCTCCAGAATAGACTCCAATAGTCTATCATTCAAAATTTGACAAGCACTTGATAATGCCTCGAATTTCATGGTGACCTCCCCTTTGTGGCCGTAATGCACCCTAAAAAAATCTGTGCCTTTTGCAGGCCGGAGTGCTGCGTTGTGCCCTTCTCCCTGCGTGTGCTGTGTAATCCAAAGCGTCTCTCACTCACATGGCTCTCCATCACGTGATCGGGTCTTTCTAACAGGCTACAAGTGAAGATCGACACATCGTGGACGCAACTGCGTGTGTCCTTATCCAATTCCGAGGTGCATATTGAAGATATTGGAAGAACTGTC
This sequence comes from Oncorhynchus kisutch, assembly GCF_002021735.2. Lineage (NCBI taxonomy): Eukaryota > Metazoa > Chordata > Actinopteri > Salmoniformes > Salmonidae > Oncorhynchus > Oncorhynchus kisutch. The sequence goes on from NC_034179.2 coordinate 34,874,026, forward strand.
CACATTTACTTTGTCAGCCAACAAGATGAGGCCTAACGAACAGCAAAAGCACTAGTCTATGTCAATCTACAATCCCCCATAGTACAAAAGTCAACCTTTTCTATTCTGTGCGAAAAATACTTTTTCCAAACATAGTCTGGGACAGTTGTGGGATGAGAGAGATCCCAAATTTATACAACCATTAGCATCAAAAACTATTAGGCTATTTCGTCACATTAATGCACACATGGTACTGTAGTTAGGCTAAAAGCGCAAATGTTCCATTAGCAGAAAACACCATTATCAAAAGTGACCGCAAATGCAATTATGCATGTAATGTTTTTATTATAAAGGTGCATTTTTACAGTGAAAATTATCGTCCCCAAATTTGAAACTCACACACTGCTTATAAATGCCAGTTAGGCTCTTCACCCCTTGTAAAGCGGATGAATCTGCTTAATTTTAAGAAGTTATTTGGCCACTTTAGTTGTGATACAAACCTCATTAAAACAAATAGGCCTATGGGCCAGGCTACATGAGGTGTGCGACTATGATTCGAGTAAGTCACACAAAAAAAGGCTTTGTTTCTTATGCTGGCGTCATTCACAAGTGGTAGGCTAATATTGTCACCCATCAGACTATTCTTGATTTAATCTTGTCTTTACATGTACTAAATAATATGTGACAGTTGTTTTTATTTAGATTGGACCATTATAATGCAACTGTCTCGAAACAGGGGCAGCGGGAGAAATACATGTTATTTATGCACTTAAATAGCGAATGGAGGATGCTTTTCCTGTGGTTTATTTCATTTTTTATTTTTTTATTTGCTACTGGTCTCTTGGCCCTCCCACCCCTACGGGAGGGCAGCTCCCACTCAGCCCAGTCCAAGCTCTTCTCTGTCCTGACACCCCTATGGGAGGGCAGCTCCCGCTCAGCCCAGTCCAAGCTCTTCTCTGTCCTGACACCCCTATGGGAGGGCAGCTCCCGCTCTTCTCTGTCCTGACACCCCTATGGGAGGGCAGCTCCCGCTCAGCCCAGTCCAAGCTCTTCTCTGTCCTGACACCTCTATGGGAGGGCAGCTCCCGCTCTTCTCTGTCCTGACACCCCTATGGGAGGGCAGCTCCCGCTCAGCCCAGTCCAAGCTCTTCTCTGTCCTGACACCCCTATGGGAGGGCAGCTCCCGCTCTTCTCTGTCCTGACACCCCTACGGGAGGGTAGCTCCCGCTCAGCCCAGTCCAAGCTCTTCTCTGTCCTGACACCCCTACGGGAGGGCAGCTCCCGCTCAGCCCAGTCCAAGTTCTTCTCTGTCCTGACACCCCTATGGTGGAACCAGCTTCCCCTTGAAGCTAAGATAGCAGAGTCCCTACACATACATGAAACCTTACCTCTTCGAAGAATATCTTAAATAACCCCCCATCTTAATAGCTCTGGCTTTGCTCAAATCAAATCAATGTATTTGTCACGTGCGCCGAATACAACAGACCCTACAGTGGAACGCTTACTTACAGGCTCTAACCAATAGTGCAAAAAAGGTGTGTGTGTGTGTGTTGACATGCATCAGACAGTCCTTGCACTTTGAAACCCACACCCATGGTGTCTTATAGCACCACCCACTGGGTGAAATGGCGGAAAAAAGACTGCACACACCCGGCGTTACAATGACAAGTAGCGCAGCAGATGACTGCTGTCTGAACACACGTTTGATTTGGTCACTTGTAACTTGCCATTTGGACAGTCAGTATTCCAAAACGGAATAGAAAAACAAAACTGGTTTGAGCATTAAGGCATACAGTGTGAACAAGGAAATAGTGGCTATACATTCCTGCCAGGGAGACTGACTAAAATCATTATTTGCTGTTGATTGAGCAGTGATGAGAATCTAGTGTTGGGTTGAAAACTATTAATGATGAAAATGTAGGCTAGTTACTGTATGAGTGTTGTTTAATGGAGACTGTTTCTATATGTACAGTGTATTCATAAAGTATTCAGACCCCTCGACTTATTCCACATTTTGTTACGTTACAGCCTTATTCTGAAATTGATTAAATAAAAATAAATCCTCAGCAGTCTACACACAATACCCCATAATAACAATGTGAAAACAGGTTTTTATAATCTTTTTCTAAATTGATTAAAAATACAAAACCGTTAATGTCTAAACCACTGGCAACAAAAGTGAGTACACCCCTAAGTGAAAATGTCCAAATTGGGCCCAATTAGCCATTTTCCCTCCCCGGTGTCATGTGACTCGTTCGTGTTACAAGGTCTCCGGTGTGAATGGGGAGCAGGTGTGTTAAATGTGGTGTCATCGCTCTCACACTCCCTCATACTGACTGGTCACTGGAAGTTCAACATGGCACCTCATGGCAAAGAACTCTCTGAGGATCTGAAAAAAATTATTGTTGCTCTACATAAAGATGGCCTGGGCTATAAGAAGATTGCCAAGACCCTGAAACTGAGCTGCAGCACGGTGGCCAAGACCATACAGCGGTTTAACTGGACAGGTTCCACTCAGAACAGGCCTCGCAATGGTCGACCAAAGAAGTTGAGTGCACGTGCTCAGCGTCATATCCAGAGGAAATAGACGTATGAGTGCTGCCAGCATTGCTGCAGAGGTTGAAGGGGTGGGAGGTCAGCCTGTCAGTGCAGTATTTGGTTCAGATAGTGTCAAGCGTGTGTGGCGGCAACCAGGTGAGGAGTACAAAGACAAGTGTGTCTTGCCTTCAAGCATGGTGGTGGGAGTGTCATGGTCTGGGGCTGCATGTGTGCTGTCAGCACTGGAGAGCTACAGTTCATTGAGGGAACCATGCATGCAAACATGTACTGTGACATACTGAAGCAGAGCATGATACCCTCCCTTTGTAGACTGGGCCGCAGGGCAGTATTCCAACATGATAACGACCCCAAACACACCTCCAAGACGACCACTGCCTTGCTAAAGAAGCTGAGGGTAAAGGTGATGGACTGGCCAAGCATGCCTCCAGACCTAAACCCTATTGAGCATCTGTGGGGCATCCTCAAACGGAAGGTGGAGGAGTGCAAGAGGCTCCGTGATGTCCGTGATGTCGTCATGGAGGAGTGGAAGAGGATATATATGTGTGTGTGTGTGTGTGTATGTATATATGTGTGTGTGTGTATATATGTGTGTGTGTGTGTGTGTGTATATATATGTGTGTGTGTGTGTGTGTGTGTATATGTGAATGTGTGTGTATATGTGAATGTGTGTGTGTGTGTGTGTGTGTATATATGTGTGTGTGTATATACACTGCTCAAAAAAATAAAGGGAACACTTAAACAACACAATGTAACTCCAAGTCAATCACACTTCTGCGAAATCAAACTGTCCACTTAGGAAGCAACACTGATTGACAATAAATGTCACATGCTGTTGTGCAAATAGAATAGACAACAGGTGGAAATTATAGGCATTTAGCAAGACACCCCCAATAAAGGAGTGGTTCTGCAGGTGGGGACCACAGACCACTTTTCAGTTCCTATGCTTCCTGGCTGATGTTTTGGTCACTTTTGAATGCTGCTGGTGCTTTCACTCTAGTGGTAGCATGAGTCTACAACCCACACAAGTGGCTCAGGTAGTGCAGCTCATCCAGGATGGCACATCAATGCGAGATGTGGCAAGAAGGTTTGCTGTGTCTGTCAGCGTAGTGTCCAGAGCATGGAGGCGCTACCAGGAGACAGGCCAGTACATCAGGAGATGTGGAGGAGGCCATAGGAGGGCAACAACCCAGCAGCAGGACCGTTACCTCCGCCTTTGTGCGAGGAGCACTGCCAGAGCCCTGCAAAATGACCTCCAGCAGGCCACAAATGTGCATGTGTCTGCTCAAATGGTCAGAAACAGACTCCATGAGGGTGGTATGAGGGCCCTACGTCCACAGGTGGGGGTTGTGCTTACAGCCCAACACCGTGCAGGACGATTGGCATTTGCCAGAGAACACCAAGATTGACAAATTCGCCACTGGCGCCCTGTGCTCTTCACAGATGAATGCAGGTTCACACTGAGCACATGTGACAGACGTGACAGTCTGGAGATGTCGTGGAGAACGTTCTGCTGCCTGCAACATCATCCAGCATGACCGGTTTGGCGGTGGGTCAGTCATGGTGTGGGGTGGCATTTCTTTGGGGGGCCGCACAGCCCTCCATGTGCTCGCCAGAGGTAGCCTGACTGCCATTAGGTACCGAGATGAGATCCTCAGAAACCTTGTGAGACCATATGCTGGTGCGGTTGGCCCTGGGTTCCTCCTAATGCAAGACAATGCTAGACCTCATGTGGCTGGAGTGTGTCAGCAGTTCCTGCAAGAGGATGACTGATGACTGGCCCGCCCGTTCCCCAGACCTGAATCCAATTGAGCACATCTGGGACATCATGTCTCGCTCCATCCACCAACGCCACGTTGCACCACAGACTGTCTAGTAGTTGGCGGATGCTTTAGTCCAGGTCTGGGAGAAGATCCCTCAGGAGACCATCCGCCACCTCATCAGGAGCATGCCCAGGCGTTGTAGGGAGGTCATACAGGCACGTGGAGGCCACACACACTACTGAGCCTCATTTTGACTTGTTTTAAGGACATTCATCAAAGTTGGACCAGCCTGTAGTGTGGTTTTCCACTTAAATTTTGAGTGTGACTCCAAATCCAGACCTCCATGGGTTGATAAATTAGATTTCCATTGATAATTTTTGTGTGATTTTGTTGTCAGCTCATTCAACTATGTAAAGAAAGAAGTATTTAATAAGAATATTTCATTCATTCAGATCTAGGATGTGCTATTTTAGTGTTCCCTTTATTTTTTTGAGCAGTGTATATGTATGTATGTATGTATGTATGTATGTATGTATGTATGTATGTATGTATGTATGTATTTATGTATGTGTGTGTGTGTGTGTGTGTATATAGATACACACACACACACACACACACACACACACACACACACACACACACACACACACACAGTTGAAGTCGGAAATATACATACACCTTAGCCAAATGCATTTAAACTCAGTTTTTCATAATTCCTGACATTTAATCCAAGTAAAAATTCCCTGTTTTAGGTCAGTTAGGATCCCCACTTTATTTTAAGAATGTAAATATTTCTTTCATCACGTTCCCAGTGGGTCAGAAGTTTACATACACTCTATTAGTATTTTATAGTAATGCCTTTAAATTGTTTAACTTGGGTCAAATGTTTTGGGTTGCCTTCCACAAGCTTCCCGCAATAAGTTGGGTGAATTTCCTCCATTACACCAGCTCTGTCAGGAGGAACTGAGTCAGGTTTGTAGGCCTCCTTGCTCACACACAGCTTTTCAGTTTTGCCCACAACCGTCCTTCGCGGTTGGGATGGTATTCTTCAGCTTGCAAGCCTTTCCCTTTTTCCTCCAAACATAACAATGGCCATCATGGCCAAACAGTTCTATATTTGTTTCATCAGACCAGATGAACATTTTGGACATTTCTCAAACAAGTACCATCTTTGTCCCCATGTGCAGTTGCAAACCGTAGTCTGGCTTTTTTTATGGTGGTTTTGGAGCCGTGGCTTCTTCTTGCTGAGCGGCCTTTCAGCTTATGTGGATATAGATACTTTTGTACCTGTTTTCTCCAGCATCTTCACAAGGTCACCAAAGTACGTTCATCTCTAGGAGACAGAACGCGTCTCCTTCCTGAGCGGCATGACGGCTACGTGGTCCCATGGTGTTTATACTTGCGTACTATTGTTTGTATAGATGAATGTGGTACCTTCAGGTGTTTGGAAATTGCTTCCAAGGATGAACCAGACTTGTGGAGGTCTAAAATGATTATTTTTTTCCCATGATGTCAAGCAAAGAGGCACTGAGTTTGAAGGTAGGCCTTGAAATACATCCACAGATACACCGCCAATTGACTCAAATGATGTCAATAAGCCTACCAGAAGCTTCTAAAGCCATGACATAATTTTCTGGAATTTTCCAAGCTGTTTAAAGGCACAGTCAACTTAGTGTATGTGAACTTCTGACCCACTGGAATTGTGATACAGTGAATTTTAAGTGAAATAATCTGTCTGTAAACAATTGTTGGAAAAATGACTTGTCATGCACAAAGTAGACGTCCTAACTGACTTGCCAAAACTAGTTTGCTAACAAGAAATTTAAGGAATAGTAGAAAAACGAGTTTTCATGACTCCAACCTAAGTGTATGTAAACTTCCGACTTCAACTGTATATACACAGACACTGAACAAAATGTGTGTATATATATATATATTTGGGAGGCAGTAGCAATAATTTCCCTGTGTGTCTCAGTCAGTTCCATCAGGTATTATCTTTACTTTTTAAATCCCACAATCTGCTCTGCTTTATGTCAGCAATACTGCTGCCTCAGGTCACATGATCAGCATGTTGACCTCTGGTTGGTTGGCCTGCAGAGCTCTGAGGAAAGGGGAAACACTCAAACCCAAATCTTTTTCTTCATGACTTGCAGGAAGCCATTTCCCTGTTTTGAGGTGTGAAGGGTGTTTTTAGATATCTGTTTGCTACTTATTTTCTGTTTTTTCACATTCTTAAAAAAAAGAAGTAATATCCTCAATTAACTTGATACAAGTGTACAGACAAATGACATTTTATAAGGTATGGTCAATAGAGGAGAGAACAAGATATGATAATATTTTTTTGCAGAACTGAAAAGCTATAAATGCTTTTCTCTTGTGAAATGCAGGTCGTAAAATGATTAATACAACCCCTAACAGTAGAAGTGTGTGAGATTTGACCATAGCTGGATTTTTACTCTGGGTGTGTCAGTGTCCCCTATGTCTAACAGTGTCCCATAGTACTTCTCATTGACTAGATCTTTTCATCGACACTGAGTCCCTCTCCATGGAGTCTGAAGGCTATTGGACAGTGGGAGGTCCTTTCCACAGGCCCGTTATAAGTGTCTCTCGGTCTGTCTGTCCAGTCACTGACTCACTGTTTGGTTGTGCTGAACAAGGGAGCATGGCCATGGGTCTATTAGGAGAAAACCAACACAGCAAATAAAATAAGTGTCAAAGTTTCCACCCTGCTGGAAATATACGCTCTGCAATGCAGAAGAGCTCCGTGTGTGTGTGTGTGTGTGTGTGTACACTCACGCATGCGGACATAATAAGTAACGTCTTTTATGTTATGCACTCTGCTCTTCATCACTAGATCACACTGGAAGTCAGAATGATCAGTTTGACTGCTGAAAATGGTTTTTAAAGTATTTTTAAAAATTCCAAGTGCTGACTGTCTCTTTATATCAAGAAATATAAAGCAGCTATTTCTGTTATGTCCATTTATTTTCATTTAGCTACTATATATGTGGTCATGTTTCTTGTGGTGATGCGTCACTCACAAAGCCATTCTACTCCTCTCTTGTTTATGTGGTATGTTTATTTGGTTACGAAGCGATTGTTCTATAGGCCTACTCTGTGCTTGTGCAGAAACCTCTATATATTCAGGAAACGGCATCTGAACTCTGACCTATAATTACATACACCTAGAACAGCATTCACTCAGAGAGTGAGAGAGAGTGCGAAAGAGAGAGCGAGAGAGAGCAAGACCCTGTGAGGAAGTGACTGGGGGTTGTGCTCTCTGGCCGTTGCTGTGGAGAGAGGAGGGGAGGTGGGGAGAGGCCTCATCGACAGAGGCAGAACAGTGACACACACCAGGAAGACGGGGGAAGGGAAGGAGGTAGGCGGGGCTCGCTCTCTCCTCATGTTCGTTTTGTGTTACGAAGCGAGTGTGTATGTGTGTGTCTGCTGCGCACAACACCAGCAACAGCTGAATGAAGTGGAGCTCCAGCTAAAGGCTATCTGGCTCTTAACAGAAGGATAAGTAACAAGAAGAGGAAGAAAATAAAGACAGACAGCGAGAGAGACTAAACAGCAGAACATTAAGTATTTCAAGGAGGGCTGAGGTGGGTTGTGGGCCCTGAAGGAAGGACTAGACCGGCTTTCTGCACTGGAGGAAGGACTGATGTGCCAGGTCAGGCCGAGAGAAGCCTGAGGAAGGAAGGGAGAGAAGTAGCAAGACAGGGAGCAGGCCTTGTTAGGAGGACCATGGAGGTGGATGAAGAGAAGGTGTTGTGCTACCTGGACAAAGTGCTGGAGGATGAGGATGAGAATGTGTTTGAGTGTGGAGACATGGACCTGGAGAGTCCACTCCCATCAGGAGACATGCTGATGACTCCTGTCCACAGGCAGTTCAGGGTGAGTCTCAGGCTGCATCCACAATGGTACCCTATCCCCTATATAATGCACTTATTTTTACCAGATAGGGCTTGACAACATAGGGCTTTGGCCAAAAGTAGAGTGCAATATGTAGGGAATAGGGTGCCATTTCAGATTTGTCCTCAGCCTTCCACTGAAACAGGATTTGACAGCAGGAAGAAACTGCCAACGCACCACTGCTTGCTCACTCATACACAGCCTAGGTCTTTACTGTGTGCCTGGCTAAAAATAACCAAGTGGGTAGTCTTATTGGTGCCTTTTCACAATGTGGCCTCAGTGTGTGTGTGTGTGTGTGTGTGTGTGTGCAGACCTCCACTGTGATAGGGTTGTGTGTGTGTGTGTTGGCCAGAGAGCTCCTTACAGACCCCTCAACCTGATGGGTGGAGACATGCTCCAGTCTGAACCAGATTTACTCTCCTCCTGTCACGTCGTATGCATCTCTGGGGAGAGGAGGGGTGGAACGAAGGAGGAAGAGAGGAAGTTAATGCTGTCAGAATAAATATTTCACTGACATCACTCGCACTGACTGACATGTGTGACAGTGAGACCATGTGTGTGTGTGTTCCTACAGGTAGGGCTTGATCGCATAGTGCGCTATGTAGGTGATAGGGTGTCATTTCAGATTTGTCCTCAGCCTACTGATCGGATGGGGAAGAAACACCCAATGCAGGCTAGGTGTAAACTGTGTGGTGTCAGTATAAAACTGTAAGTGACGTCCCTCACGCTGACTGACGTGTGTGTGTGTTCCTACAGGTTGAGTTGGACTGATAAAGAAAGACAGTGCTTTTCTTAGCCAGCCTCTTACCAGCTGAGTCACCTGGCTATAACTCATTAACCAGTGCATCACTGTGATTGGGAAAAGAGCATTGAACTCAGCTTTGTTGAGTACTGTACAGTACATGCCTAAGTCATAAACTAGGCAGGTTTATTAGAAAAGGTGCAGCAAACTCCTCGGTCACGTTTAGTGAACTCCTCGGTCACGTTTAGTACCCTAATATTGTGGACTGCTGCAGATAGAAATGTAATCGGTAGTTCCCTATTCCACATGTCAGAAAGGTGTGTTTGTTGTGCTACAGAAAATATTTATATGTGAAAGTTCCACAACGTTGTGCCTACAGGTTCAGGAGCGTCTTCCAGACATACAGTAGCCCTCTGGAGAAGAGTTTTTCCTGTCTGTCCTCAACCTCTACTACTTCACACTGGGCCTGGGAATTACACAAGTCTGTCTACTGGCTCTTTATAGGCATATATATCTGTTTGTGTGTCTTCCAGAATGCTCAGGATGACAAGCAGAGTGCTTTGAGGCCAATGTTTAGGAGAGAGGAGTTACTGTGACTTAAGTGTGTTTTCTTTGGTCTAATGAAATAACATCTGTGCAAACAAACACAGTGCCACGTCATAGAACACAGACCTGAGCCTGGCCTTCAGTAGCTCAGCCACATCTCTGTGTGTGTGTTTCATGTCACAGTGCTTGTCAGTCTGCTGCCTGTCTGTAGAATAAAAGCCCTATATAGTGGCAAACCTGTCAAACCGCCTCAGCACTGTGAAGCGTTGTGCAGCGTTGTAAAGTGTTGTAAAGCCTGCATTAGCACGCTGTTACTGTAGGAAGTCCTGGCTCTATCTGTTTCATTTTCCATTTGCGAGAGCATGGCCATCAGAAACACCACAGCATTTCCTGGAAAGGACCCCGATTCCATCTCTGTTTCCTTCAGCAGTGTGTTGGGCAACCTCTTAAGTCATCCTGACTCCTATCAGAACTAATAGAGGAGCACCGTTCTCAGTGCACTGTCCTGGTCGAGCCTAGAGGCACAGATTTACACTTCTGTTCAAACGTTTGGGTTCACTTAGAAATATCCTTGTTTTTGAGTCCATTAAAATAACATCAAATTGATCTTAAACACAGTGTAGACATTGTTAATGTTGTAAATGACTATTGTAGCTGGAAACAGCAGATTGTTTTATGGAATAACTACATATCCGTACAGATGCCCATTAACAGCAACCATCACTCCTGTGTTCCAATGGCACGTTGTGTTAGCTAATCCAGGTTTAGCATTTTAAAGGGCTAATTGATCATTAGAAAACCCTTTTGCAATTATGTTAGCACAGCTGAAAACTGCTGTGCTTATTAAAGAAGCAATAAAACTGGCCTTCTTTAGACTAGTTGAGTATCTGGAGCATCAGAATTTGTGGGTTTCGAGTACAGGCTCAAAATGGCCAGAAACTAAGACCTTTCTCCTGAAACTTTTTGTGCTTTCCTGTGAAGGGAGTAGTATTCAGTGTTGAACGAGATCTTCAGCTTCTTGGCAATTTCTTGCATGGAATAGCCTTCATTTCTCAGAACAAGAATAGACTGAAAAGTTTCAGAAGAAAGTTATTTGTTTCTGGCCATTTTGAGCCTGCAATCGAACCCACAAATGCTGATGCTCCAGATACTCAACTAGTCTAAAGAAGGCCAGTTTTATTGCTTCTTTAAATCAGGGCAACAGTTTTCAGCTGTGCTAACATAATTTCAAAAGGGTTTTCTTATGATCAATTAGCCTTTTAAAATGATAAACTTGGATTAGCGAACACAGCGTGCCATTGGAACACAGGAGGATTTGGTTGCTGATAATGGGCCTCTGTAGATAATCCATTAAACAAAAATCTGCCGTTTCCAGCTACAATAGTCTTTTTCAACATTAACAATGTCTACACTGTGTTTCTGATCAATTTGATGTTATTTGAATGGACAAAAAATGTGCCTTTCTTTCAAAAACAAGGACATTTCTAAGTGACCCCAAACTTTTGAACGGTAGTGTACATTTTTGTCATTTAGCAGACGCTCTTATCCACAGCAACTTACAGTTAGTGCATTCACTAGGTGGGACAACCACATATCACAGTTATAGCAAGTACATTTTTCCTCAATAAAGTAGCAATCAGCGGTCAGCGCTATATGAAAGTTTTGTTTTTAGTATAATTTATCCAGGTTAGTTTCATTCAGATAATCTTTTAAGCCAGGCAGACCTAGTAGGACCTGGTAAGAGAGCGACTGTACTCCGTTCTGGTGGTTCAGTCTGATGCCACTAACTAGTAAGACCTCTTGCCCTTAACAGTGGAAGTGGAACCTCCCATGTCCCGTCACTGTGATGACTTGGTGTTATTCGGATCCGTGAGGTCATTGGGGTTAATAAGGTGAGGTACAGTGTGAACTCCTGGTACTCCGTCTCCCTGCCTGTCTCTTATCAGCCTCTGCTCATCTTTGTCTGCTGATTACATGGGAAGGATTTGCTCCTGTTAATCATTAATCTACCTCCCACTTCCACTCATTCTGCACACACACACACACACACAGTCACACCCACACACACACACAATTCAGCAGAAATTCCCAGTAGACAGCCTCATCAACAGTTGTCAGATGGTATCAAAGATTCTGTTTTACATGTATCATTTGTCTGTCTGTTTGCTCTGATACAATATGTTACTTTTCCTTTGTCACCTTCACCTGTTGACTGCAGCTATATGTTAACGACGTGCTCCGGTACTTTGGCTGCTAGTAAGTCTTTTTTTAAACCTCCCACAGTAGAGCGAGAGAGAGAGAGCAATGACGTGGTGCACATTTCAGCACATTTGTGACGCATTCATCCACATTTTGGCGACCACTTTCTTGGTCGCTACTTTCAGTACTACTGGCAAAAAAGTATACAAAGTACCAGATAATATCTTTAAAAATGGTTGGTGTGGATACATTATAAGAGCCATGGGACTAGTTTGTGTGGTTGGTCATTAAGTTGACCCTTGAGTTCTATGGGTGTGGTGAGAGAGACCGTACGCTATAATAATACATTATACTACTGGGCCCTGTCAAAAAGTTTCATCTAACAGGTTTTATGAGAACACAGTCTATTGTTTTCCTTAAAGGCAATCTGCAGTTCAAATAACTCCCTCCCCTGTTTTGGTAAAAAGCTCAGGGATGGGGCTGGCGAAATGTAACCACTCTCATATTCGTAGACAGAACTATGGATGGGAAGTCTCACCATCAACGATATCAACATGATAGTTTGAACCATGTTTTCAAGCTATACAGTATTTGTTTACAATTACATTGTTTACAAACAATGGAATAAAACAGGCTTATATTTTGGCTTCTGATGGGATATGACTGTCCTTCAAGAATCAATGGATATCATTGCTTTAGAATTCCAAAAATGGATGGACCAATCACAGATTACCACTTTAAGTTTTAGTGTGAATACATTTAAATTAAAGCATATAAATGGGAGTGCTCAAAAAGCCTCTAAATTTGGTTTACAGGCTATTAGTCTTCTGGGTGGGACTTCCCCAAGACTGAGCAATACAACAACTGTACCATTTATGTAATGTTTCCAAAAGGAAAATAAACCCTTGTTTTTTTCCAGACATGTTTGGTATTAAAATAAACAGCCAGTATTTTATTAATTCATGTGATCTGGCTGTTGAGTCTTCTGCTATTCTCCTTTCACATGAAATAGTATTGTAACTGAAATCCATACTGACTACTTTTAAGGAACTGGAGGAATGAAACTGGTTAATTCAACCCTGAGAGCCACATGAGTCGGAGTGAACTGTAATATGGGTTTGTATTGTCAGAACTGGGCCCTTTGATCACATGAAAGCACCTGGCTAGGGCTGTAGCTTACATTGTGCTCTCTGGGTGTACACTGTGTGTGCGTGTCACCTGTTGAAGGCTAGTATGTGTCGTTTTGAAACGCATCCCTGGTGTGTGTGATTGTAGGTGTGGTTTAGTAGGACAGCAGACAGGGTGAGCTCCTGGTCCTGCTTTAACAAGAAGGATCTGAACCTGCCCAGCCTTATCCACACACACTCCCTCGCACTCTCTCTTCCTACCTCCTCCTCGCTGTCTCTCAGGGCCAAAACAAACACCTCCACTTGGACTTGATTGCCCTCTGCCTGCCTAGTGCCCATGACTAATTGTGGGAGGAGAGTAGAGGGCACCAGGAAAATGGCCTCTCTTGTACAAATACAAATATATGTGCACTCATACAAGCTATGTACACAAAAACTCCCATCAAGATTTGAATCTGCTTGGATCTTTTCCTTTCCAGTGAGAGGCCTCAAAGTTATGAGCCTGTCCATAGTGTTTGTGCACGTGGCTGTGGCCCTACAGACAGAGCCAATGTGTTTGTTCCAGTACTGTGTTGAACACCACCATGCCCTGCCACCGCTGTTTTTACATACTGTAGTATCATAGTAGTGTATAGACGCATGTATGACTGATGTCCTTTTCTTTTGGCCTCTCTGCAGGGTGACATCGAAAAGGGTCTGGAGATGAAGAAACTGGTTCTGTCTGGCTTCCTAGCCAGTGAGGAGATCTACATCAACCAGCTGGAGGCTTTGCTTCTGGTGAGGCGTGCGCGCACACACACGCTCACTATCAAGGACACGATATGGTGGACTTACCCCCGCTCTTCCCTTTCCTTTATGTAGTGCTGTCTGTGTGGGACTGTGCTGGACAGCATTAGCCCTCAGGCCAGTGTGTCGGCACCACGGTGGCTCCAAGTAGAGCCGCATGGGAGACTGGGTTCCTAAAAGCATTATGCGTTTTCGAGAAGTTGTGCTCTCATCTCTGTGAGTGCTATTAGTGGTTAGTGGTCAGTCATATTTAGAACAGAACAAAGGCCAAGCGTATCCTGAACCAGGATAGCTGTGTACCCCATGCAACTGCAGCTTGATGTCACATCCTGTCTGTCTCTGCACAACTGTAAAATGGGTTCAGTATTACAAACCATGGTCTTAAACAGGAACAACCGTTACGAGTGCAGCAGGTAGCCTAGCGGTTAGGTTAGAACGGGATCCTGAGTGGCGCAGCAGTCTAAGGCATTGCATCACAGTGCTAGAGGTGTCACTACAGACCCGGGTTCGATCCCGGGCTGGTAGGCAGTCATTGTAAATAAGAATTTCTTCATAACTGACTTGCCGAGTTAAATTAAGTTTAAATCTAAAATTAAATAGTGTTAAGCCAGTAACCGAAAGGTTGCTGGTTTGAATACCTGATCCATCAAGGTGAAAAATCTGTGCCCTTGAGCAAGGCACCTCTCCTGGTGTATGTGACAATAAAACATATATATAAATAAATATATATATATCTATATCTATATCTATAGAGATATAGATAGAGATCTATATATATATATAGATCTATATATATATATATATATAGATCTATATATATATATATAGATCTATATATATATATATAGATAGATAGATAGATAGATAGATATAAAACTATATATAGATAGATAGATATAAAACTATAAACAGCAGTTGGTTCCACAACCTCCTCAGTTTTATGTGGAGTGGTGCAGGGCAGAGGACTGAATGGACGGCTGTGTGTTGTGGTGCATCCTGCAAGATTTCAGTGGGCCTGGCAGGTCTGGCGACACACCGGGGTGCTTTCCTGGTTGAGAGGTGATGGTGATGTATGGTGGTTGTGTTTATCTGGTTTGGCTCCACCTGCTCGACCAGCGCCACTCTGCCCAGACACACCCAGCCCAACACATTGAAAACAATGACGTCCTGCCGTGGTAGGTAAAACACTATCTGGATACAGCATACACTTCCTACAGAACGTATTCCTACCCATTGAATGTATTCCACATTACAGTGCTGTGAATAAGTTTTTTCCCCCTTTAAAATGTTCTCTACTTTTGCATATTTCAGATCTTCAACCAAAACCTAATATTAGATAAAGGGAACCTGAGTGAACAAATAACACAACAATTATGTACTTATTTCATGAACAAAGTTATGCAACACCCAATGCCCCTGTGTGAAAAGTAATTGCCCACTTACGCTCAATAACTTTTGCTGCAATGACGCCGACCAAATGCTTCCTGTAGTTTGTTGATCAGTCTCTCACGTCGCTGTGGAGTGCATTCCACAGGAAGAACCTCATACCAACAGTCAAGCATGGTGGTGGTAGTGTGATAGTTTCGGGATGCTTTGCTGCCTCAGGGCCTGGACGACTTGTCTTACAGAACAGTCTTCATGATTCCTTCTAGTATCAGAGAATTCTACAGGAGAATGTCAGGCCGTCTGTCTGTGAGCTGAAGCTGAAGTGCAGCTAGGTCATGCAGCAAGACAATCAAGTCTACATGAAAATGGTTAAGCAACACATTTGAGGTTTTGTAATGGCCTAATCAAAGTCCAGACCTAATCCCAATTGAAATGTTGTGGCAAGACTTGAAATGAGCCGTTCATGCTTGAAAACTCACAAATGTCAGTGAGTTAAAGCAGTTCTCTATACAAGACTTAGACAAATTTCCTCTACGGTGACGTAAGAGACGGATCAACAACTACAGGAAGCATTTGGTTGCAGTTAAATGTGGCACAACCAATTATTGAGTGTAAATCAAATCAAATCAAATCAAATTTATTTATATAGCCCTTCGTACATCAGCTGATATCTCAAAGTGCTGTACAGAAACCCAGCCTAAAACCCCAAACAGCAAGCAATGCAGGTGTAGAAGCACGGTGGCTAGGAAAAACTCCCTAGAAAGGCCAATACCTAGGAAGAAACCTAGAGAGGAACCAGGCTATGTGGGGTGGCCAGTCCTCTTCTGGCTGTGCCGGGTGGAGATTATAACAGAACATGGCCAAGATGTTCAAATGTTCATAAATGACCAGCATGGTCGAATAATAATAAGGCAGAACAGTTGAAACTGGAGCAGCAGCACAGTCAGGTGGAAGTTGAAACTGGAGCAGCAGCATGGCCAGGTGGACTGGGGACAGCAAGGAGTCATCATGTCAGGTAGTCCTGGGGCATGGTCCTAGGGCTCAGGTCCTCCGAGAGAGAGAAAGAAAGAGAGAAGGAGAGAATTAGAGAACGCACACTTAGATTCACACAGGACACCGAATAGGACAGGAGAAGTACTCCAGATATAACAAACTGACCCCAGCCCCCCGACACATAAATTACTGCAGCATAAATACTGGAGGCTGAGACAGGAGGGGTCAGGAGACACTGTGGCCCCATCTGAGGACACCCCCGGACAGGGCCAAACAGGAAGGATATAACCCCACCCACTTTTCCAAAGCACAGCCCCCACACCACTAGAGGGATATCTTCAACCACCAACTTACCATCCTGAGACAAGGCTGAGTATAGCCCACAAAGATCTCCGCCACGGCACAACCCAAGGGGGGGGCGCCAACCCAGACAGGATGACCACAACAGTGAATCAACCCACTCAGGTGACGCACCCCCTCCAGGGACGGCATGAGAGAGCCCCAGCAAGCCAGTGACTCAGCCCCTGTAATAGGGTTAGAGGCAGAGAATCCCAGTGGAAAGAGGGGAACCGGCCAGGCAGAGACAGCAAGGGCGGTTCGTTGCTCCAGAGCCTTTCCGTTCACCTTCCCACTCCTGGGCCAGACTACACTCAATCATATGACCCACTGAAGAGATGAGTCTTCAGTAAAGACTTAAAGGTTGAGACCGAGTTTGCGTCTCTGACATGGGTAGGCAGACCGTTCCATAAAAATGGAGCTCTATAGGAGAAAGCCCTGCCTCCAGCTGTTTGCTTAGAAATTCTAGGGACAATTAGGAGGCCTGCGTCTTGTGACCGTAGCGTACGTGTAGGTATGTACGGCAGGACCAAATCAGAGAGAGAGGTAGGAGCAAGCCCATGTAATGCTTTGTAGGTTAGCAGTAAAACCTTGAAATCAGCCCTTGCTTTGACAGGAAGCCAGTGTAGAGAGGCTAGCACTGGAGTAATATGATCAAATTTTTTGGTTCTAGTCAGGATTCTAGCAGCCGTATTTAGCACTAACTGAAGTTTAGTGCTTTATCCGGGTAGCCGGAAAATAGAGCATTGCAGTAGTCTAACCTAGAAGTGACAAAAGCATGGATAAATTTTTCTGCATCATTTTTGGACAGAAAGTTTCTGATTTTTGCAATGTTACGTAGATGGAAAAAAGCTGTCCTCGAAATGGTCTTGATATGTTCTTCAAAAGAGAGATCAGGGTCCAGAGTAACGCCGAGGTCCTTCACAGTTTTATTTGAGACGACTGTACAACCATTAAGATGGTCAGATTCAACAGAAGATCTCTTTGTTTCTTGGGACCTAGAACAAGCATCTCTGTTTTGTCCGAGTTTAATAGTAGAAAGTTTGCAGCCATCCACTTCCTTATGTCTGAAACACATGCTTCTAGCGAGGGCAATTTTGGGGCTTCACCATGTTTCATTGAAATGTACAGCTGTGTGTCATCCGCATAGCAGTGAAAGTTTACATAATGTTTTCGAATAACATCCCCAAGAGGTAAAATATGCAGAGCCTCGGTCCGATGCCATTAAAATGTCATTTACCACCTTCACAAGTGCCGTCTCAGTGCTATGATGGGGTCTAAGTCCAGACTGAAGCATTTTGTATACATTGTTTGTCTTCAGGAAGGCAGTGAGTTGCTGCGCAACAGCCTTCTCTAAAATTTTTGGGAGGAATGGAAGATTCGATATAGGCCGATAGTTTTTTTATATTTTCTGGGTCAAGGTTTGGCTTTTTCAAGAGAGGCTTTATTACTGCCACTTTTAGTGAGTTTGGTACACATCCAGTGGATAGAGAGCCGTTTATTATGTTCAACATAGGAGGGCCGAGCACAGGAAGCAGCTCTTTCAGTAGTTTAGTTGGAATAGGGTCCAGTATGCAGCTTGAAGGTTTAGAGGCCATGATTATTTTCATCATTGTGTCAAGAGATATAGTACTAAAACACTTGAGCGTCTCTCTTGATCCTAGGTCCTGGCAGAGTTGTGCAGACTCAGGACAACTGAGGTTTGGAGGAATACGCAGGTTTAAAGAGGAGTCCGTAATTTGCTTTCTAATAACCATAATCTTTTCCTCAAAGAAGTTCATGAATTTATCACTGCTAAAGTGAAAGTCATCCTCTCTTGGGGAATGCTGCTTTTTAGTTAGCTTTGCGACAGTATTAAAAAGGAATTTCGGATTGTTCTTATTTTCCTCAATTAAGTTAGAAAAATAGGATGATCGAGCAGCAGTAAGGGCTCTACGGTACTGCACGGTACCGTCCTTCCAAGCTAGTCGGAAGACTTCCAGTTTGGTGTGGCGCCATTTCCGTTCCAATTTTCTGGAAGCTTGCTTCAGAGCTCGGGTATTTTCTGTGTACCAGGGAGCTAGTTTCTTATGAGACATTTTTTTAGTTTTTAGGGGTGCAACTGCATCTAGGGTATTGCGCAAGGTTAAATTGAGATCCTCAGTTAGGTGGTTAACTGATTTTTGTCCTCTGGTGTCCTTGGGTAGGCAGAGGGAGTCTGGAAGGGCATCAAGGAATCTTTGTGTTGTCTGTGAATTTATAGCACGACTTTTGATGTTCCTTGGTTGGGGTCTAAGCAGATTATTTGTTGCAATTGCAAACGTAATAAAATGGTGGTCCGATAGTCCAGGATTATGAGGAAAAACATTAAGATCCACCACATTTATTCCATGGGACAAAACTAGGTCCAGCGTATGACTGTGACAGTGAGTGGGTCCAGAGACATGTTGGACAAAACCCACTGAGTCGATGATGGCTCCGAAAGCCTTTTGGAGTGGGTCTGTGGACTTTTCCATGTGAATATTAAAGTCACCAAAGATTAGAATATTATCTGCTATGACTACAAGGTCCGATAGGAATTCAGGGAACTCAGTGAGAAACGCTGTATATGGCCCAGGAGGCCTGTAAACAGTAGCTATAAAAAGTGATTGAGTAGGCTGCATAGATTTCATGACTAGAAGCTCAAAAGACGAAAATGTCTTTTTTTTTTTGTAAATTGAAATTTGCTATCGTAAATGTTAGCAACACCTCCGCCTTTGCGGGATGCACGGGGGATATGGTCACTAGTGTAGCCAGGAGGTGAGGCCTCATTTAAAACAGTAAATTCATCAGGCTTAAGCCATGTTTCAGTCAGGCCAATCACATCAAGATTATGATCAGTGATTAGTTCATTGACTATAATTGCCTTTGAAGTAAGGGATCTAACATTAAGTAACCCTATTTTGAGATGTGAGGTATCATGATCTCTTTCAGTAATGACAGGAATGGAGGTGGTCTTTATCCTAGTGAGATTGCTAAGGCGAACACCGCCATGTTTAGTTTTGCCCAACCTAGGTCGAGGCACAGACACGGTCTCAATGGTGATAGCTGTGCTGACTACACTGACTGTGCTAGTGGCAGACTCCACTATGCTGGCAGGCTGGCTAACAGCCTGCTGCCTGGCCTGCACCCTATTTCATTGTGGAGCTAGAGGAGTTAGAGCCCTGTCTATGTTGGTAGATAAGATGAGAGCACCCCTCCAGCTAGGATGGAGTCCGTCACTCCTCAGCAGGTCAGGCTTGGTCCTGTTTGTGGGTGAGTCCCAGAAAGAGGGCCAATTATCTACAAATTCTAACTTTTGGGAGGGGCAGAAAACAGATTCAACCAGCGATTGAGTTGTGAGACTCTGCT
This sequence comes from Oncorhynchus kisutch, assembly GCF_002021735.2. Taxonomy (NCBI): domain Eukaryota; kingdom Metazoa; phylum Chordata; class Actinopteri; order Salmoniformes; family Salmonidae; genus Oncorhynchus; species Oncorhynchus kisutch. The sequence continues at coordinate 34,893,723 of NC_034179.2, forward strand.
GTAGAGCTCATCACTCCCCCTAACTGGGAGGGGGCCAGAGACAATTACTCGATGCCGACACATCTTTCTAGCTGATATGCACGCAGAAGCTATGTTGCGCTTGGTGATTTCTGACTGTTTCATCCTAACATCGTTGGTGCCGACGTGGATAACAATATCTCTATACTCTCTACACTCGCCAGTTTTAGCTTTAGCCAGCACCATCTTCAGATTAGCCTTAACGTCGGTAGCCCTGCCCCCGGGTAAACAGTGTATGATCGCTGGATGATTCGCTTTAAGTCTAATACTGCGGGTAATGGATTCGCCAATGACTAGAGTTTTCAATTTGTCAGAGTTAATGGTGGGAAGCTTCGGCGTCTCAGACCCCGTAAAGGAGCAATAACTTTTTCACACAGGGGAATTGAGTGTTGCGTAACTTTGTTAATTAAATACATTTAAATAAGTGTCAATGTTTTGGTTATTTGTGAACTCAGATTCCCTTTATCTAATATTAGGTTTTGGTTGAAGATCTGATAACATTCAGTATCAAAAATATGCAAAAATCAAGAATATCAGAAAGTGGGCAAATTATTTTTCATGGACTGAATGTGTTACAGCCTGAATAAAATATGGATGCAATGTATTTTTGCCATCCATCTACACACAATACCCCATAATGACAGGGAAAACATGGAATTATACATTTTTTCAAATTTATAGAAAATTTAAATACAGAAATCTAATTTACGTAAGTATACACACCCCTTTGCTATGACACTCCAAATGGAGCTCAAGTGCATCCAATTTCCTTTGGTCATCCTTGATGTCACTACAACTTGATTGGAGTCCACGAGTGGCCAATTCCAATTGTTTGGACATTATTTTTTTTATATATTTTTTTAAATTTCACCTTTATTTAACCAGGTAGGCCAGTTGAGAACACCTTTATTTAACCAGGTAGGCCAGATGAGAACACCTTTATTTAACCAGGTAGGCCAGTTGAGAACACCTTTATTTAACCAGGTAGGCCAGTTGAGAACACCTTTATTTAACCAGGTAGGCCAGTTGAGAACACCTTTATTTAACCAGGTAGGCCAGTTGAGAACACCTTTATTTAACCAGGAAGGCCAGTTGAGAACACCTTTATTTAACCAGGTAGGCCAGTTGAGAACACCTTTATTTAACCAGGAAGGCCAGTTGAGAACACCTTTATTTAACCAGGTAGGCCAGTTGAGAACACCTTTATTTAACCAGGTAGGCTAGTTGAGAACAAGTTCTCATTTGCAACTGCGACCTGGCCAAGATAAAGCATAGCAGTGTGAGCATACAACAAAGAGTTACACATGGAGTAAACAATTAACAAGTCAATAACACAGTAGAAAACAAAGGGGGGGTCTATATACAATGTGTGCAAAAGGCATGAGGAGGTAGGCAAATAATTACAATTTTGCAGATTAACACTGGAGTGATAAATAAATAAGCATAAGCAATGCTATGGGCTAAATGCCCCTTGTGTTGACCCATTGTAATAAACATCTGTGTTTATAATGATAAATTGTAATTATTTTGCCTCTGTGGCCTATTTATTGCCTACCTCCCTACTCTTCTACACTTTCACACATTGTACATAGATTTTTCTACTTTTCTTTTCTTTTGTGTTATTGACTGCACGTTTATGTGCAACTCCATGTCGTTGTTTGTGTCGCACTGCTTTGCTTTATGTGGCCAGGTCACAGTTGTAAATGAGAACTTGTTCTCAACTGGCCTACCTGGTTAAATAAAGGTGTTCTCAACTGGCCTACCTGGTTAAATAAAGGTGTTCTCAACTGGCCTTCCTGGTTAAATAAAGGTGTTCTCAACTGGCCTTCCTGGTTAAATAAAGGTGTTCTCAACTGGCCTACCTGGTTAAATAAAGGTGTTCTCAACTGGCCTACCTGGTTAAATAAAGGTGTTCTCAACTGGCCTACCTGGTTAAATAAAGGTGTTCTCAACTGGCCTTCCTGGTTAAATAAAGGTGTTCTCAACTGGCCTTCCTGGTTAAATAAAGGTGTTCTCAACTGGCCTACCTGGTTAAATAAAGGTGTTCTCAACTGGCCTACCTGGTTAAATAAAGGTGTTCTCAACTGGCCTACCTGGTTAAATAAAGGTGTTCTCAACTGGCCTACCTGGTTAAATAAAGGTGTTCTCAACTGGCCTACCTGGTTAAATAAAGGTGTTCTCAACTGGCCTTCCTGGTTAAATAAAGGTGTTCTCAACTGGCCTTCCTGGTTAAATAAAGGTGTTCTCAACTGGCCTACCTGGTTAAATAAAGGTGTTCTCAACTGGCCTACCTGGTTAAATAAAGGTGTTCTCAACTGGCCTACCTGGTTAAATAAAGGTGTTCTCAACTGGCCTTCCTGGTTAAATAAAGGTTAAATAAAAAAAATATAAAAAAAATAATGAAAGCTAACATTCTGTAAGCTTATGAATAGCTTTCTCATAGTAACACTATTGTTACGACACTGATTTTCAACCGGGATGTGGAGATGGAGGACCTTAGCAACACATGAATGACGTGGTGGTGTGATTCTGTTTTGATTGGAGGGAAAATATTTGTGATATCCTCTCTTTTGGATTTCCCTCAGGGTATTGAAACTCTTATCTGTACTCGATAAGCCTGGGATCATCCGCCAGTCCCTGGCTTATCAAGTACAGATAAGAGTTTAGCTATCTGGACTGAAATCCAAAAAAAGAGGCAGTGATGTCACTCTGGTGCTCAGGCTTGGTGCCTGCGCAAACATTTCTAAACAACATTTTGGGATGTTTGGTTCGATTTGTAATTGTGGTCTGTTCAGAGCTGTGTTTCCATCAGTACTAAAAGGAACAGCTCAGCTCTATTCTACTCTGTTCTCCAGTCTTTGGTCATGCTGCAGCGCCCACCCCTAATAATAAAGCACTACTGAGCACTGCACAGGATCATGATGATTTATGTGTTGAAAGCGTCAGTGCAGGTATACACACATACCGGTACACACACAAACACACACTAACTATTTTCTGAATGTGTGTGTGTGTGCAGCCCATGCGACCCCTGAAGGCTACAGCCACCTCCTCCCAGCCGGTGCTGACCATACAGCAGGTAGAGACCATCTTCTATAAGATCCAGGACATCTTTGAGATCCATAAGGAGTTCTACGACGCCCTCTTCCCTCACATCCAGCAGTGGGATGAGAAGGTCGCCGTCGGACACCTCTTCCAGAAACTGGTAAGGGTGGCAATCAATCAACCAACCAACCTGTCAGTCACTCATTCAACTGGTCAATCTATCAATTTATCATCAAGATTGATTTTTGATTGAGTTGAATTAGGTGTGTTAGTAGTACTGGGTTGGAGTACAAACCTGCACAACTCTTGAGACTCCAGAAAGATGGAAGAACAGGAAGTTGGAGGACAACTTGGAAATCTAGTTCAAATTAATTGTATTCCAGTGTCTGCCTGCCTGCCAGTGCCTCCCCTTCCAAAGCATAATCTACTAGTCTTCCAACGTTACAACCATTATTCAGACATTAGGGGGAGAGAATTTTTATTAGAGAAAAATAGACTATAGTATCCTTAACAATGCTAGTAAACATTTCACGTTGGATTTATTAACTACAAAAAGGTTAGCTGTATTTGTATGTATATTCTGGTGCTGCTCCCCACACGCAAGCTTGTTAGCTAGCTAGCTAACTCTGGTCCAGCATTTAGCCAACTTTCTGAAGTTCAACTTCAAATACAATTATTGATCCTTCATAGAAGCCGGTCATCCGTGGGTATGATTATGCAGGCCTAATTCAGGTGTCATTAACAACAAGATGCCCAGCGCTTCCTCCTAGCTCTCTCCCCACACGTAAAATTTCAGTCGCAAATCGCGCCCTGCACTTGTCTGTCCGATGCATTTAAATAGCTTGCCTGCTCCAAAGCAAGCTGCTCGATCCGCTAAATGCCAGATGTAAAAAATACATATTTCAGAGGTTTAAAAATGAACAGAAAGGAACAATATAAACAGTTGGGTTTTTGGGGTTCGATCTGAACCAGTTCAGAACTTTATTTTGCTGGGCAGAACAGTGGAACGGAACATTACATTTTTAAAAATTATTAACGAAATTATTGGAAAATTATTTTGATTCCAACCCCTGATTGTAACTGCATAGATTTCACATGTATGGTATCACCTCCCTCTGTTCAATCTATACCCCTCTAGGATAAACATTCAATTACACTGGGGTCTGCCCAGACATTTGTCTCTATTCTGCTCCCACTCCCCCATCCATCTCTCTCCCTACATCAGTTTCTCTAACAGGCTGATTTCTGACAATTAAATGTTCATGTACTGTAGGGTACAAGGGTCTTGTGAACATTTATCGCCCTCTTCCTGTCCCTAGTACCCTCTCTCTCTCTCTCTCTCTCTCTCGCTCTTATTTATTTTATTTATTTATTTATTTGTATGTATGTATGTATGTATGTGTGTGTGTGTGTGTGTGTGTGTGTGTGTGTGGACAGTAGTTTTGAAAGTGGTGTTCTACAGCATTCATTTGGTATGTCCTGTGCATTTTTACATTTCTTATTATGTGTTATGAATCCAATTTGTATATAATGTACACCGTCTCTTTCCTGGATTACACTGCTCATTAAACCCCAGAGTGTGGAGCCTGATTGGTTTAGGGAACGGTTCCATGAATCTGATTGGGTTAGGAGTGTTCTGTCTCATAAGGAAGGTCTCTAAAGGAGTTAGGGCTCTCCATGTGATACAACACCACTCTGACAGAGCAGACTGATGTGATTAGCAGTTAGTACGGTGTTCCACTTAGTATGGTGTTCTGCATTTATGTGACTATTGTTTTGTCGTAGAAGCAAAGTTTTAACCTCCATTTTCAATTGGATAGAAAAGATTCTAAATGTTCATTATACTGACGTAACTGTATATTCGGTTAATTCATTTAGTACGTTTTCAGTGGAAGACATCAAATTACGCATGTGCATGCGCACACACACACACACACACACCACAGATGTCTCGCCGACATCCATTAGCAGAATCATCCAGTTCCATCTGGGAGGTGTGTGTGTGTGTGTGTGTCACATGGCGACTAAACATTTAGACAGGCCTGTCTGTGAGGGAGCCACCATACAGTGTACAGATGGTGTCATAATTACACAGCACACTCCCCACTGCTCCCTGTGTGGGGCACTGGAGACACTACAGTAGAAACAGAGAGGGAGATGCAGGGGGATCAAAGGAAAGAAGCGAGGGGAAAGAGAGAGGAGGGGAGCAAGAGGGATGGAAATCGTCAGTGTTTTTTCTTTCTTTCTCTCTCCTATCCTCTCATACATATTTCTCACCCTCTCCTATGTCTCAGGGTGTTTTCTAGTACCTAAGTGAGAGACGGAAGTGCTTCTGGTGAGAGACCGAAGTGCTTCTGCCAAGGATGTAAATGTTGCTAGGAGACAGCCTTTGCCATGACGACTGATTGGGTCAGAGGGTTCTCTCCAAATCTGCAGGGAAAGATGGGTACAGGGGAGCATAATGGAAGATGAGCCAGAAGGGGAGAGAGAAGGGAAAGAATATTGATCTCTGCTTTGAAGTGTCCTCAGAGACCTCATGGTTTCTCCACTTCTCCTCTCCAACAGTGATAATGCATCACACCACACGGGTAGAGGACGAGAGCGGGGGAGGGAGGGATGGGGAGGCAAGGCAGAGCACACATACAGTAGCTTAACACGTTCTAATTAATCTAACCTCTCATTTATTTCACAGACCAATACCTTTCTCACTCCCTCCATCAATGTCTTGACTAGCTCTCCCTTGTCCCTTCACCAGAGCTGTTTATGTAGGCATATTCATTTCCTGGTCCAATTGCCTTCATTAGAATGCACAGAGAGGCCTGGACGTTGCGACTGGCTGATTTGACTGTGCTCCAATCAGGAACGTGGGACCCGAAGCAGGGAAGGGCATTGTGGGGATATGATTAGAAGGTGTCCAAGGGAGAGATAGCTTCTAGCCAGCGGAGCCGCGGCCCTGCTAACTCTGGTAGTGTGTTGGAGTTGATTTCAAATCACTCCTGGATTCGATGGAATTTATAGTCTGCATCGTTCACAATAGATGTTCTTCACGCCTCTCAGGAGAGATCATTTGAATGGGTATTAATTTGGAGCCAAACAGGGGTGTCAAACTCACTTTGCCCCTGGGGACGCATAATAGTCCTCTATCCATCTTTTTTTATTTTGCTATGCACTCTGACTGTGAAGTTTTCATTTGGGGGATTCTTAGTGAGCTGGACACAGTCAAGAAACTGAATGAATGTAGGTCCATTATCATTACTACACTGTTTCCATTTGGTTTTAGTCATTTTAAAGTATATTGAGTTCAATTTTTATACAGTGTATTCGGGAAGTAGTCAGACCCCTTCCCTTTTTCCACATTTTGGTAAACGTTACAGCTTTGATCTAAAATGTATTAAATATAAATTTTTCTCATCAATCTACACACAATACCCCATAATGACAAAGTTCAGAGAAAGGATTGTGTCGCGGTACAGATCTGGGGAAAGGTATCAAAACATTTCTGCACCATTGACGGTCCCCAAGAACACTGTGGCATCCATCATTCTTAAATGGAAGAAGTTTGGAACCACCAAGACTCTTCCTAGAGCTGGCTGCCTGGCCAAACTGAGCAATCAGGGCAGAAAGGGCCTTGGTCAGGGAGGTGACCGATGGTCACTCTGACAGAGCTCTAGAGTGTCTCTGTGAAGATGGGAGAACCTTCCAGAAGGACAACCATCTCTTCAGCACTCCATCAATCAGGCCAGATGGAAGCCACTCCTCAGTAAAGGGCACATTGACAGCCCGCTTGGAGTTTACCTAAAGTACTCTCAGACCATGAGAAACAAGGTTCTCTGGTCTGATGAAACCAAGATTGAAGTCTTAGTTCTGATGCCAAGCGTCACGTCTGGAGGAAACCTGGCACCATCCCTATGGTGAAGCATGGCGGTGGCAGCATCATGCTGTGGGGGATGTTTTTCAGCGGCAGGGACGGTGAGTCAGGATCAAGGGAAAAATGATAAACTTAGCAAAGAACAGAGAGATCCTGAAAACCTGCAACAGAGCGCTCAAGACCTCAGACCGGGGCGAAGGTTCACCTTCCAACAGGACAACGAGCCTAAGTACACAGCCAAGACAAAGCAGGAGAGGCTTTGGGACAAGTTTATGAATGTCCTTGAGTGGCCCAGCCACAGCCCAAACTTGAACCCGATCAAACATCTCTAGAGAGACCTCAAAATAGCTGTGCAGCGACTCTCCCCATCCAACCTGACAGAGCTTGAGAGGATCTGCAGAGAAGAATGGGAGAAACTCCCCAAATACAGGTATGCCAAGCTTGTAGCTTCATACCTAAGAAGACTTGAGGCTGTAATCACTGCCAAAGGTACTTCAACAAAGTACCGAGTAAAGGGTCTGAATACTTATGTAAATATAATATTTCACTTTGGTATTTTTTATAAATTTGAAAAAAATTATAATAAGCTGTTTTTGCTTTGTGGGGTATTGTATGTAGATTGATGAGAGGGGGGAAAAAAACTATTTAATAATTTTAGAATAAGGCTGTAATGTAACAAAATGTGTAAAAAGTAAATGGGTCTGAATACTTTCTGAATGCACTGTGTATATATACATTTATTTAACTTTATGTATTTACCTCACGGGCTGTATTTTTGACACTTTTTTGACATTTTTGACACTACTGCTCTTAAGCTTTACACTGTATAGAAATGTGATTGGGTTCCTCTTAGAGGGAGTTGAATTGCGTCATCCAATACCCCTCTCCAGTCTTGGGGGTAGTTCTAAACATAGAATAAAATAAAGGAGTGGACTTCCAGACAGCGTCATTTTCATTCTCCTCCTCTTCATCCTCCTCCTCCTCCCTCTCTCCATGGTGTTAATATTGTGTCCTCTCCTCTGTGCTCCAGGCCAGCCAGCTGGGGGTGTACAAGGCTTTTGTTGACAACTACAAGACGGCGGTGGAGACAGCAGAGAAATGCAGCCAGGCCAACACCCAGTTCCAGAAGATCTCTGAGGTAGATGTTGGTCACACACGTAAACACACAAAGCACACTCACACCATGCACATCAGTTGTGAGGGCTGAAATGTGTACTAATATATGGTGTTGTGTATGTATTTGTGTGTGTGTGTAGTTTTGGGGCCGTGTGTTTTCCCAGCCCGACAGTCTGCTGCATCAGCTCCATTCCTCTTCATTAGCTCCACGCAGCCTCAACCAGGCTCTGGGTGTGTGTGTGTGTGTCTCTGGGTGTGTGTGTCTCTGGGTGTGTGTGTCTCTGTGTGTGTGGGTGTGTGGGTGTGTGTGTGTGTGGGTGTGTGTGTGTGTGTGTGTGTGTCTGGGTGTGTGTGTGTCTGGGTGTGTGTGTGTCTGGGTGTGTGTGTGTGTCTGGGTGTGTGTGTGTCTGGGTGTCTGGGTGGGTGTGTCTGGGTGGGTGTGTCTCTAGGTGTGTTGTGTGTGTGTGTGTCTCTGGGTGTGTCGTGTTTGTGGGTGTGTGTGTTTCTGGTAGAGGTCGACCGATTATGATTACCGATTATTGGAGGGCCAAAAAAGGCGATACCGATTATTGGAGGACCAAAAAAGAAGATGCCGATTAATCGGTCGATTTTTATTTTATTATTTTATTTGTAATAATGACAATTACAACAATACTGAATGAACACTTATTTTAACTTCTATAATACATCAATAAAATCAATTTAGCCTCAAATAAATAATTAAACATGTTCAATTTGGTTTAAATAATGCAAGAACAAAGTGTTGGAGAAGAAAGTAATATGTGCCAATATGCAATATGTGTGTGCCATGTAAAATATGTGCCATGTAATAAAGCTAACGTTTCAGTTCCTTGCTCAGAAGATGAGAACATATGAAAGTTGGTGTTTCCTTTTAACATGAGTCTTCAATATTCTAAGGTAAGAGGTTTTAGGTTGTAGTTAATATAGTATTTATAGGACTATTTCTCTCTCTCTACCATTTGTATTTCATATACCTTTGACTATTGGATGTTCTTATAGGCACTATAGTATTGCCAGTGTAACAGTTTAGCTTCCGTCCCTCTCCTCGCTCCTCCCTGGGCTCGAACCAGGAACACATCGACAACAGCCACCCTCGAAGCAGCGTTACCCATCGCTCCACAAAATATTCCAAATCTAAAAGCGAGTGACGTTTGAAACAGTATTAGCGCGCACCCAGCTAACTCGCTAGCCATTTCACATTGGTTACACCAGCCATTAGGCTGATAGGCTTGAAGTCACAAACAGCGCTGTGCTTGCGAAGAGCTGCTGGCAAAATGCACGAAAGTGCTATTTGAATGAATGATTACGGGCCTGCTGCTGCTCAGTCAGACTACTCTATCAAATCAGACTTAATTATAACATAACACACAGAAATACGAGCTTTTTGCTCATTAATATGGCCGAATCCGGAAACTATCATTTAAAAAACAAAAGGTTTATTATTTCAGTGAAATACGGAACCGTTTGGTATTTTATCTAACGGGTGGCATCCATCAGTCTAAATATTCTTGTTACATTGCACAACCTTCAATGTTATGTCATAATTACGTAAACTTCTGGCAAATTAGTTCGCAATGAGCCAGGCAGCCCAAACTGTTGCATATACCCTGAGAAATGACACAATTTCACCTGGTTAATATTGCCTGCTAAACTGGATTAGTAGTTATAACTAGTGATTTTGATTGATTGTTTTTTATAAGATAAGTGTAATGCTAGCTAGCAATTTACCTTGGCTTCTACTGCATTCGCGTAACAGGCAGGCTCCTTGTGGAGTGCAATGGTTAGAGCGTTGGCCGAGTTAACTGTACGGTTGCAAGATTGGATCCCCTGAGCTGACAAGGTGAAAATCTGTCGTTCTGCCCCTGAACAAGGCAGTTAACCCACAGTTCCTAGGCAGTCATTGAAAATAAGAATGTGTTCTTAACTGACTTGCCTAGTTAAATAAAGGTAAAAGAAAAAAAAGGAAATCGCTGCCCAAAAATACAGATTTCCGATTGTTATGAAAACTGGAAATCGGCCCTAATTAATCGGCCATTCCGATTAATCGGTCGACCTCTAGTCTCTTGTTGTGTCTCTTGTTGTGTCTCTTGTTGTGTCTCTGGGTGTGGGTCGGTGTGTCTCGGTGTGTCTCGGTGTGTCTCGGTGTGTCTCGGTGTGTCTCGGTGTGTCTCGGTGTGTCTCGGTGTGTCTCGGTGTGTCTCGGTGTGTCTCGGTGTGTCTCGGTGTGTCTCGGTGTGTGTCTCGGTGTGTGTCTCGGTGTGTGTCTCGTGTGTGTGTCTGTGTGTGTGTCTGTGTGTCTCGGTGTGTTGTGTGTGTCTCGGTGTGTGTGTGTGTGTCTCGGTGTGTGTGTGTGTGTGTCTCGTGTGTGTGTGTCTCGGTGTGTGTGTGTCTCGGTGTGTGTGTTGTCTCGGTGTGTGTGTGTCTCGGTGTGTGTGTGTGTGTGTCTTCGGTGTGTGTGTGTGTGTGTCTCGGTGTGTGTGTGTGTGTGTCTCGGTGTGTGTGTGTGTGTGTGGTCTCGGTGTGTGTGTGTGTTGTGTGGTGTTGTGTCTCGGTGTGTGTGTGTGTGTGTCTCGGTGGTGTGTGTGTCTCGGTGTGTGTGTGTGTGTGTGTGTGTGTCTCGGTGTGTGTGTGTGTGTGTGTCTCGGTGTGTGTGTGTGTGTGTCTCGGTGTGGGTGTGTGTGTGTGTGTGTGTGTCTCGGTGTGTGTGTGTGTGTGTGTGTCTCGGTGTGTGTGTGTGTGTGTGTCTCGGTGTGTGTGTGTGTGTCTCGGTGTGTGTGTGTGTGGTGTGTGTGTGTCTCGGTGTGTGTGTGTGTCTCTCGGTGTGTGTGTGTGTGTGTGTGTGTCTCTCTCGGTGTGTGTGGTGTGTGTGTGTCTCTCTTCGGTGTGTGCTCTCGGTGTGTGTGTGTGTGTGTGTGTGTGTCTCGGTGTGTGTGTGTGTGTCTCGGTGTGTGTGTGTGTGTGTGTCTCGGTGTGTGTGTCTCGGTGTGTGTGTGTGTGTGTCTCGGTGTGTGTGTGTGTGTGTCCTCGGTGTGTGTGTCTCGGTGTGTGTGTGTGTCTCGGTGTGTGTGTCTCGGTTGTGGTCTCGGTGTGTGTGTGTGTGTCTCGGTGTGTGTGTGTGTGTGTGTCTCGGTGTGTGTGTCTCGGTGTGTGTGTGTGTGTGTGTGTCTCGGTGTGTGTGTGTGGTGTCCTCGGTGTGTGTGTGTGTGTGTGTCTCGGTGTGTGTGTGTCTCTCAGTCGGTGTGTGTGTGTGTGTGTGTGTGTGGTGTGTCTCTCGGTGTGTGTCTCTCGGTGTGTGTGTGTGTGTGTGTGTGTGTCTCGGTGTGTGTGTGTGTGTCTCGGTGTGTGTGTGTGTGTGTGTCTCGGTGTGTGTGTGTCTCGGTGTGTGTGTGTCTCGGTGTGTGTGTGTCTCGGTGTGTGTGTGTCTCGTGTGTCCGGTGTGTCTCGTTGTGTGTCTCGGTGTGGGTGTGTGTTCTCGGGTGTGTGTTGTGTCTCGGGTGTGTGTCTCGGTGTGTGTCCGGTGTGTGGGTGTCTCGGTGTGGTTGTGTTGTGTTCTCGGTGTGTGTTGTCATCGGTGTGGTGGCGTGTGTCTCGGTTGTGTCCGGTGTGTGTGTGTGTGTGTCTCGGTGTGTGTGTGTGTCTCGGTGTGTGTCTCGTGTGTTGTGTGGTCTCTGGTGTGTGTGTGTGTGTGTGTGGTCTCGGTGTGTGTGTGTGTCTCGGTGTGTGTGTCTCGGTGTGTGTGTGTGTGTGTGTGTCTCTCGTGTGTGTGTGTGTGTGTCTCGGTGTGTGTGTGTGTGTGTGTGTCTCGGTGTGTGTGTGTGTGTGTCTCGGTGTGTGTGTGTCTCGGTGTGTGTGTGTCTCTCGGTGTGTGTGTGTGTGTGTCTCTCTCGGTGTGGTCTCTCTCGGTGGGTGTGTGTGTGGTGTGTGGTGTTGCTCCTCTTCGGTGTGTGTGTGTGTGTCTCGGTGTGTGTGTGTGTGTGTGTCTCGGTGTGTGTGTGTGTGTGTGTGTCTCGGTGTGTGTGTTGTGTGTTCTCGGTGGTGTGTGTGTGTGTGTGTCTCGGTGTGTGTGTGTGTGTGTGTGTCTTCGGTGTATGGTGTGTCTCGGTGTGTGTGTGTGTGTGTCTCGGTGTGTGTGTGTGTGTGTGTCTCGGGGTGTGTGTGTGTGTGTCTCGGTGTGTGTGTGTGTGTGTGTCTCGGTGTGTGTGTGTGTGTGTGTGTGTCTCGGTGTGTGTGTGTGTGTGTTGTCTCGGTGTGTGTGTGTGTGTGTGTGTGTGTGTGTGTGTCTCGGTGTGTGTGTGTGTCTCGGTGTGTGTGTGTGGTGTGTGTGTCTCGGTGTGTGTGTGTGTGTGTGTCTCGGTGGTGTGTGTGGTGTTGTGTCTCGGGGTGTGTGTGTGTGTGTCTCGGTGTGTGTGTGTGTGTGTCTCGTGTGTGTGTGTGTGTGTGTCGCGGTGTGTGTGTGTGTGTGTCGCGGTGTGTGTGTGTGTGTCGCTGTGTGTGTGTGTGTCTCGGTGTGTGTGTGTGTGTCTCGGTGTGTGTGTGTGTCTCGGTGTGTGTGTGTGTGTGCTCGTGTGTGGTGTGTGTGTGTGTGTGTCTCGGTGTGTGTGTGTGTGTGTGTGTGTCTCGTGTGTGTGTGTCTCGGTGTGTGTGTGTCTCGGTGTGTGTGTGTCTCGGTGTGTGTGTGTGTGTGTGTGTGTGTCTCGGTGTGTGTGTCTCGGTGTGTGTGTCTCGGTGTGTGTGTCTCGGTGTGTGTGTCTCGGTGTTGTGTGTGTGTGTCTCGGTGTGTGTGTGGTGTGTCTCGGTGTGTGTTGTGTGTGTTCTTCGGTGTGTGTGTGTGTGTTGTCTCGGTGTGTGTGTGTGTGTGTGTGTGTCTCGGTGTGTGTCTCGTGTGTGTGTGTGTGTGTGTGTGTGTGTGTGTGTGTCTCGGTGTGTGTGTGTCTCGGTGTGTGTGTGTCTCGGTGTGTGTGTGTCTCGGTGTGTGTGTGTCTCGGTGTGTGTCTCGGTTGTGTGTGTGTGTGTGTGTGTCTCGGTGTGGGGTGTGCTCGGTGTGTGTGTGTCTCGGTGTGTGTGTGTCTCGGTGTGTGTGTGTCTCGGTGTGTGTGTGTGTGTCTCGGTGTGTGTGTGTGTGTGTGTCTGGGTGTGTGTGTGTGTGTGTGTGTGTTGTGTGTCTCGGTGTGTGTGTGTGTGTCTCGGTGTGTGTGTGTGTCTCGGTGTGTGTGTGTCTCGGTGTGTGTGTGTCTCGGTGTGTGGTGTGTGTCTCGGTGTGTTGTGTGTGTGTGTGTCTCGGTGTGTGTGTGTGTCTCAGGTGTGTGTGTGTGTCTCTCGGTGTGTGTGTGTCTCTCGGTGTGTGTGTGTGTGTCTCGGTGTGTGTGTGTCTCTCGGTGTGTGTGTGTGTGTCTCTCGGTGTGTGTGTCTCGGTGTGTGTGTGTGTCTCGGTGTGTGTGGTGTCTCTCGGTGTGTGTGTGTGTCTCTCGGTGTGGTGTGTCTCGGTGTGTTGTGTGTGTGTCCCTCGTGTGTGTGTGTCTCGGTGTTGTGGTCTCGGTGTGTGTGTGTGTGTCTCGGTGTGTGTGTGTGTGTGTGTGTCTCGGTGGTGTGTGTGTGTGGTGTGTGTCTCGGTGTTGTGTGTGTGTGTGTGTCCTGGTGTGTGTGTGTGTGTGGTTCCTCGGTGTGTGTGTGTGGTGTCTCGGTGTGTGTGTGTGTGGGTGTCTCGGTGTGTTGTGTGTGTGTGTGTCTCGGTGTGGTGTGTGTGTGTGTGTGTCTCGGGGTGTGTGTTGTGTGTGTGTGTGTCTCGGTGTGTGTGTGTGTCTCGGTTGTGTGTGTGTGTCTCGGTGTGTGTTGTGTGTGTGTGTCTCGGTGTGTGTGTGTGTGTGTGTGTGTCTCGGTGTGTGTGTGTGTGTGTGTGTGTGTGTGTGTGTGTGTGTGTGTGTGTGTGTGTGTCGTGTGTGCTGTGTGTGTGTGTGTGCCTCTGGTGTGTGTGTGTGTGTGTGTCTCGGTGTGTGTGTGTGTCTCGGTGTGTGTGTGTGTCTCGGTGTGTTGTGTTGTGTGTGTGTGTGTCTCGGTGTGTTGTGTTCCGGTGTGTGTGTCTCTCGGTGTGTGTGTGTCTGTGTGTGTGTGTCTCGGTGTGTGTTGTGTCTCGGTGTGTGTGTGTGTGTGTGTCTCGGTGTGTGTGTCTTCGTGTGTGTGTCTCGGTGTGTGTGTCTCGGTGTGTGTGTCTCGGTGTGTGTGTGTGTGTGTCTCGGTGTGTGTGTGTGTCTCGGTGTGTGTGTGTGTGTGTGTGTGTCTCGGTGTGTGTGTCTCGGTGTGTGTGTCTCGGTGTGTGTGTGTCTCGGTGTGTGTGTGTGTCTCGTGTGTGTGTGTGTCTCGGTGTGTGTGTGTGTCTCGGTGTGTGTGTG
>NC_034179.2:34908276-34963276 GCF_002021735.2 Oncorhynchus kisutch
TGTGTCGGTGTGTGTGTCGGTGTGTGTCGGTGTGGTTTGTCGGTTGGTCTCGGTGTGTGTGTGTGTGTCTCGGTGTGTGTCGCGGTGTGTTGTGTGTGTGTGTCCTCGGTGGTGTGTCTCTGGTGGGGGTGTGTGTTTCTGGGTGGGTGGGTGTGTGTCTCTGGGTAGCTGGATAGTGTCTCTGGGTGGGTGTGTGTGTGTTTCTGGGTGGTGGGGGGGTGTGTGGGTGTGTTGTCGGGGGAGGGGTGTGTCTCTTTGGTTGGGTGGGATGGGTGTTATTTCTGGGGTGGGTCCTGCTTCGAATATACCACACGGAGGGTTGGTGGCAACGCGTTATTGGGGAGTACGGGTCTGTGGTAATGACTGGGGCAGAATGAGTGAAACGGTATCAAACACAGAGGGGTTGGGTAAATGCGGAAGACTCATATCAGTTGAAGCATTCAGTTGTACAACTGACTAGTTATCCCTCTTTCCATTTCCATGTTTTTTTTTCCCACAGGTGTTTGATGCCATTCCTTGTTCCGTTCCGGCCATTAATATGAGCCATTCTCCCCTCAAAAGCCTCCTGTGTTCTATACCGCTAAATTCCTATACCACTAAAATATTCTACCACTAAACCTGTAATACACCAGCAATCACAATTCATTCATTTTCTTCCAGAACCTGAAAGTAAAGGGTCCTAAGGACTCGAAGGACTGTAACACAAATGTCACTATGGAAGGTAAGAGATGAGTTCTAATCTAGATGTGTGTCAGAAGGCCTGCTATGGCTCTTTCAGACTCTGTAGCCTTGTCTCTTCTGCTTGTGTATGCAGCGGCAGGCTTAGGGAGGCCAGGCTCCCTCTTGTGCATGCTCGCCTTCTCTCTCTCTCTGCTTCGCTTCTCTCTCTCTCTCTCTCTCTCTCTCTCTCTCTCTCCTCTCTCTCTCTCATCTCCCTCTCTCTCTTTGCCTTTCCCACTCCTCTCTCTCCCCTCTCCTCTCTACTCTCTCTGACTATGGGTGTTTGAGATGGACAGAGAGGGGAGGCAGAGAGAACAGAGAAGGAAGTGTGAGATGGAGATTCTACTGGTACTCAGACTGTGTTGTAACTGCACATACGGTAATGTGTGTGTGTGTGTGACAGTACATTTGAAGTAACTTGTGTGTATAGAAAAGCCTTTGTAATCTGTCTTTAATCCTGTACTGAGTATTTGTACGTGTGGGGTGTTTTCTGATTCTATAGTGTGTTGTGTAGCATTAACAATTGCACCTGCCTGTATGTCTATATGACTATATATGTAAGGTTCTTTCTTGGCTGGTACTGTGAATAGGTTAGTGTGGATGTTGCATGGTAAAGTTCCTGGTGTGTGACAGTGTCTTAAATGTAGCCGGCTGTTATTAGTTAATGAGCTGTTTTGTATTCTGGGTAAAGACAGTCGCTACTCTCGTTTCTTGCCAGGTTCTCTTTATCCTCTCATTTTTGCTCAGCGGGAGAGGGAGACAGTCTTTGTGCTTTTCCGCTTCTGGCAGTAGACGTGTGTGTGTGTGTGTGTGTGTGTACATATCTGTGTGATGGTTTTACATGTCTGTGGTTGTGCTCACACCTTTCTTTTTTGCATGGTAGGTGGTTAGTGTGTGTTTTTGGTTGTGTTTGCCTGTTCAGAAGTGTACCTGTTTTTACGTATATTTGTCCCCAACGTTATGTGTGTGTGTGGGGGGGGGGGGGGTTAGTGTTGGAAGTTGCGGTGGGATTATCCTCCATGGCTGGGTCTCAGCAGACAGACAGCACTCGCCTTTTAAGGTGAAAAGTTTGAGAACATCAGAGGGAAAAGAAAAGGGATGCACCCGCGAGAGGGTGTGAACGAGAGGGGTGAACGAGAGGGGTGGGGAAGACTGAGTGGAAGAGGAAAGAGAGGGGGAACAGAGTGTGGAAGAAGATGGAGGAGGATAGTGGTGGAAAAAGGAGGTGGAACCCACTGGACACAGACGTCAATTAAATTCCATAGAAATGACATGGAAACCAGGTTGATTCAACCGGTGTGTGTCCAGTGGGAAGAGGCTGTGGAGGTGTGTATGATTGCTCCAGTAGATGGTGGATGGGTCTCTTTATAAGCAGAGCACGTTATCAGGACTGACTGTCCCAGACTTCCTCCTCCTCATACACACAATACTTATCAACTGAGTACCATCACCACGCCACTCCAATCAGTGTGTGTATGTGTGGTGTGCGCTCATGTTTTGAGTGTGTGAGCGTTTGAGGAATGTTAAACTGCTCTGGCTGTATTGGGTTAAGCCTGGCAGCAGATCAAAGCGGAGAAAAGACAGAAAGATATGCAGGAATATTTGCAGTACGTGTGGTACAGCCAGACAGTAACAGTTCAAGTAGAGGTAGGCTTTCGGTTCGAACGTTATGAAGTGGAAATGGTTGTCTGTGAAGTAGACACTCTGTTAGTGCTGATGATCACAGTTATACCCGGTTGAGTTCAACTTCACACCGTTCCATCCCACAGATGATAAAGGCCACGTTTTAATAGTTGTATAAATAAAGTAGTATAAGCACGTTTTAATAGTTGTATAAATGAAGTAGTATAACATGTTTTTAATAGTTGTATAAATGAAGTAGTATAACATGTTTTTAATAGTTGTATAAATAAAGTAGTATAACATGTTTTTAATAGTTGTATAAATAAAGTAGTATAAGCACGTTTTAATAGTTGTATAAATAAAGTAGTATAAGCACATTTTTAATAGTTGTGTGTATAAATAAAGTAGTATAAGCATGTTTTTAATAGTTGTATAAATGAAGTAGTATAACATGTTTTTAATAGTTGTATAAATAAAGTAGTATAACATGTTTTTAATAGTTGTATAAATAAAGTAGTATAAACACGTTTTAATAGTTGTATAAATAAAGTAGTATAAGCACATTTTTAATAGTTGTGTGTATAAATAAAGTAGTATAAGCACGTTTTTAATAGTTGTGTGTATAAATAAAGTAGTATAGGCACGTTTTTAATAGTTGTGTGTATAAATAAAGTAGTATAACACGTTTTTTAATAGTTGTGTAAATAAAGTAGTATAGGCACGTTTTTAATAGTTGTATAAATAAAGTAGCATAACATGTTTTTAATAGTTGTGTGTATAAATAAAGTAGTATAACACGTTTTTAATAGTTGTATAAATAAAGTAGTATAAGCACGTTTTAATAGTTGTATAAATAAAGTAGCATAACATGTTTTTAATAGTTGTGTGTATAAATAAAGTAGTATAAGCATGTTTTAATAGTTGTGTGTATAAATAAAGTAGTATAAGCACGTTTTAATAGTTGTATAAATAAAGTAGCATAACATGTTTTTAATAGTTGTGTGTATAAATAAAGTAGTATAAGCATGTTTTAATAGTTGTGTGTATAAATAAAGTAGTATAAGCATGTTTTAATAGTTGTGTGTATAAATAAAGTAGTATAAGCATGTTTTAATAGTTGTATAAATGAAGTAGTATAACATGTTTTTAATAGTTGTATAAATGAAGTAGTATAACATGTTTTTAATAGTTTATAAATGAAGTAGTATAAACACGTTTTTAAGTTGTATAAATGAAGTAGTATAACATGTTTTTAATAGTTGTATAAATAAAGTAGTATAAACACGTTTTTAAGTTGTATAAATGAAGTAGTATAACATGTTTTTAATAGTTGTATAAATAAAGTAGTATAAACACGTTTTTTAATAGTTGTGTAAATAAAGTAGTATAAGCACATTTTTAATAGTTTTTAATTGTGAGCGAGAGCTGAGTCTTTTCCCTCTCAATGCTCATCCCAGAACCCACAGCATTTCACACACTGTCCAATCTCCCAGTCTCATTTAACACACTGTCCAATCTCCCGGTCTCATTTAACACACTGTCCAATCTCCCGGTCTCATTTAACACACTGTTCCAGTCTTCCGGTCTCATTTAGCACACTGTCTAGTTAAACTGAGCAGGTAGTCCGTTTCAATCTATTTAACACAACGCAAATTTATTACTGCATATTGAGTACTGCTGTCCATTAATTGCTTGGCATGTAGTCTATTCTGCACTGTCTGGGCACGCTCTCTGTGTCTCTCTCGCTCTCGCTCTCTGTGTCTCTCTCGCTCTCGCTCTCTGTGTCTCTCTCGCTCTCGCTCTCTGTCTCTCTCGCTCTCGCTCTCTTGTGTCTCTCTCGCTCTCGCTCTCTGTGTCTCTCTCGCTCTCGCTCTCGTGTCTCTCTCGCTCTCTGTGTCTCTCTCGCTCTCGCTCTCTGTGTCTCTCTCGCTCTCGCTCTCTGTGTCTCTCTCGCTCTCGCTCTCTGTGTCTCTCTCGCTCTCGCTCTCTGTGTCTCTCTCGCTCTCGCTCTCTGTGTCTCTCTCGCTCTCGCTCTCTGTGTCTCTCTCGCTCTCGCTCTCTGTGTCTCTCTCGCTCTCTGTGTCTCTCTCGCTCTCTGTGTCTCTCTCGCTCTCTGTGTCTCTCTCGCTCTCGCTCTCTGTGTCTCTCTCGCTCTCGCTCTCTGTGTCTCTCTCGCTCTCGCTCTCTGTGTCTCTCTCGCTCTCGCTCTCTGTGTCTCTCTCGCTCTCGCTCTCTGTGTCTCTCTCGCTCTCGCTCTCTGTGTCTCTCTCGCTCTCGCTCTCTGTGTCTCTCTCGCTCTCTGTGTCGCTCTCGCTCTCGCTCTGTGTCGCTCTCGCTCTCTGTGTCTCTCTCGCTCTCGCTCTGTGTCTCTCTCGCTCTGTGTCTCTCTCGCTCTCGCTCTCTGTGTCTCTCTCGCTCTCGCTCTCTGTGTCTCTCTCGCTCTCGCTCTGTGTGTCTCACTCTCGCTCTGTGTGTCTCTCTCTCGCTCTGTGTGTCTCTCTCTCGCTCTGTGTGTCTCTCTCTCGCTCTGTGTGTCCTCTCTCTCGCTCTGTGTGTCTCTCTCTCGCTCTGTGTGTCTCTCTCTCGCTCTGTGTGTCTCTCTCTCGCTCTGTGTGTCTCTCTCTCGCTCTGTGTGTCTCTCTCTCGCTCTGTGTGTCTCTCTCTCGCTCTGTGTGTCTCTCTCTCGCTCTGTGTGTCTCTCTCTCGCTCTGTGTGTCTCTCTCTCGCTCTGTGTGTCTCTCTCTCGCTCTGTGTGTCTCTCTCTCGCTCTCGCTCTCGCTCTCTGTGTCTCGCTCTCGCTCTCTGTGTCTCTCTCGCTCTCGCTCTCTGTGTCTCTCTCGCTCTCGCTCTCTGTGTCTCTCTCGCTCTCGCTCTCTGTGTCTCTCTCGCTCTCGCTCTCTGTGTCTCTCTCGCTCTCGCTCTCTGTGTCTCTCTCGCTCTCTGTGTCGCTCTCGCTCTCGCTCTGTGTCGCTCTCGCTCTCTGTGTCTCTCTCGCTCTCGCTCTGTGTCTCTCTCGCTCTGTGTCTCTCTCGCTCTCGCTCCTGTGTCTCTCTCGCTCTCGCTCTCTGTGTCTCTCTCGCTCTCGCTCTGTGTGTCTCACTCTCGCTCTGTGTGTCTCTCTCTCGCTCTGTGTGTCTCTCTCTCGCTCTGTGTGTCTCTCTCTCTCTATGGTGGTCTCTCTCTCGCTCTGTGTGTCTCTCTCTCGCTCTGTGTGTCTCTCTCTCGTCTGTGTGTCTACTATAGCTGTGTGTCTCTCTCTCGCTCTGTGTGTCTCTCTCTCGCTCTGTGTGTCTCGCTCTGGGTCTCTCTTCGCTCTGTGTGTCTCTCTCTCGCTCTGTGTGTCTCTCTCTCGCTCTGTGTGTCTCTCTCTCGCTCTGTGTGTCTCTCTCTCGCTCTGTGTGTCCTCTCGTCGCTCTGTGTGTCTCTCTCTCGCTCTGTGTGTCTCTCTCTCGCTCTGTGTGTCTCTCTCTCGCTCTGTGTGTCTCTCTCTCGCTCTGTGTGTCTCTCTCTCGCTCTGTGTGTCTCTCTCTCGCTCTGTGTGTCTCTCTCTCGCTCTGTGTGTCTCTCTCTCCGCTCTGTGTGTCTCTCTCTCGCTCTGTGTGTCTCTCTCTCGCTCTGTGTGTCTCTCTCTCCGCTCTGTGTGTCTCTCTCACTCACACTCACCACTCACACAATCATTACACTAGGTCAGGGATGTGCAACTCCAATCATCGGGGGCCGGAGTGGGGTCTCACTGTTCCCACATCCCTAGTAAACACATCCTTAGTAAACACTAATTGCATTCTTAACTAAAGATGATGATTAGTAAATTATTGGAGTCCGGTGTGTTAGCTGGAGCAAAAGTGTGACACCAACCAGTTGCTCATCCCTGTACTAGGTGGCGCTCTGCTATCCACCCTATATGTTCTCCAAGTCGTTTTAGTCTGGCAGCCATGCCTTTCCCTCCCATCCCCGTTGGACCGACCAGACCACAGTCTAGACCACTGGCTTTGTTAAGAAGAGAAGTTGAGGTCACCATGCTGCCTGTTGAGAAACACTGATGACTTTATTATACATATGTTAGACATGACTATATTCACAATTAGTCATATGCTTATTAAAAATATATTATAATCCTGCCACCTCTCTGTCCCCTTCTCACTGTCTCTCCTCACACTTCTCTCTCTCCAATACTTGATCTTTCCCTTCCTCTTTCAGTTTTCATTGATCACTCACTCACTCACTCACTCACTTGGTGAGGGCTGGGGTTGGCATCAGTGTAACCAAGTCTAGATGCCAGTCAGGGAACTGGGCTAACATATGTCTATGTAAGTCATGTCTCAGTGTTGTAGATCCAGGACTGCTGATTGGCTGTGACCCACTAGGACACCCTGGTTACCGGGAAGGAGCTGTCCGTCAGGTTGTCACGGTGACCTTGAGGAGGGTTCCATCACAGGCCCCCGCTGTGAAGCTCTATCTGTTTTCTATAATCAGCAACACCTCCATCACTCCTCTCACCAGCCTCCCTCCCTCCACTCCTCTCATCAGCCTCCCTCCCTCCACTCCTCTCATCAGCCTCCCTCCCTCCACTCCTCTCATCAGCCTCCCTCCCTCCACTCCTCTTCTCTCATCTTCCATGGCCCTTCTGTTCTCCTCTCTTCCCTTGCGTTGCTGCTGAACTTTGAACTGTGCTTCTGTCTGCACTGCAGAGTCCCTGACTGACTGTGTCCTTGGTGATGAAGGGACTGAGACGAGGGTTGTTCAATCAGAAGTCTGTTTCAAAGCAGGGGGTGGTACTGTTAATTAGTGGAGGACAGTGAGGTTGAGTCTATTGGCCTGAGGCTTTGTCATCAAGAGGGAAGTATGTTTAAATTCATAAAGAAAGAAACTTCGACTTGAGTGATTCCCACTGTTTTGTACGTTGGTCCCCCCTTAAAGCTATGAGCTGCAGTGTTAAACCATTCACATATCCACACAGGAACTGTTAGTGATAAGAGAGACAGCAGAAATCCACTGGGGATCCTGTTCTGATGTGCTGATGGGGCTTCATATTCTATAACACACACACACACACACACACACACACCTAGACTCTCCTCCATTGTCGCCATTCATTTCTATTGTGATGAATGTAGATTCTTCAGTTAATTCACACAAGGCAGTAGGGTTTATTCATCAACAATGGAGCATGGAGGGAACACAGGGAGCATTATTAATGGAGGGAGGGAGGGAACACAGGGAGCATTATTAATGCAGGGAGGGAACACAGGGAGCATTATTAATGCAGGGAGGGAGGGAACACAGGGAGCGTTATTAATGCAGGGAGGGAGGGAACACAGGGAGCGTTATTATTGGAGGGAGGGAGGGAGGGAGCATTATTAATGGAGGGAGGGAGGGAGCACAGGGAGCATTATTCATGGAGGGAGGGAACACAGGGAGCATTATTAATGAAGGGAGGGAGGGAACACAGGGAGCCTTATTAATGCAGGGAGGGAACACAGGGAGCATTATTAATGCAGGGAGGGAGGGAACACAGGGAGCGTTATTAATGCAGGGAGGGAGGGAACACAGGGAGCGTTATTATTGGAGGGAGGGAGCATTATTAATGGAGGGAGGGAGGGAGCATTATTAATGGAGGGAGGGAGGGAACACAGGGAGCATTATTAATGGAGGGAGGGAGGGAACACAGGGAGCATTATTAATGGAGGGAGTGAGGGAACACGGAGCATTATTAATGGAGGGAGGGAGGGAACACAGGGAGCATTATTAATGGAGGGAGGGAGGGAGGGAACACAGGGAGCATTATTAATGGAGGGAGGGAACACAGGGAGCATTATTAATGGAGGGAGGGAGGGAGGGAACACAGGGAGCATTATTAATGGAGGGAGGGAGGGAACACAGGGAGCATTATTAATGGAGGGAGGGAGGGAGGGAACACAGAGAGCATTATTAATGGAGGGAGGGAGGGAGGGAACACAGGGAGCATTATTAATGGAGGGAGGGAGGGAGGGAGGGAACACAGGGAGCATTATTAATGGAGGGAGGGAGGGAACACATGGAGCATTATTAATGAAGGGAGGGAGGGAACATTATTAATGGAGGGAGGGAGGGATCACAGGGAGCATTATTAATGAAGGGAGGGAGGGAACACAGGGAGCATTATTAATGAAGGGAGAGAGGGAACACAGGGAGCATTATTAATGCAGGGAGGGAGGGAACACAGGGAGCGTTATTAATGCAGGGAGGGAGGGAACACAGGGAGCGTTATTATTGGAGGGAGGGAGGGAGGGAGCATTATTAATGGAGGGAGGGAGGGAGCACAGGGAGCATTATTAATGGAGGGAGGGAGGGAACACAGGGAGCATTATTAATGGAGGGAGGGAGGGAGGGAACACAGGGAGCATTATTAATGGAGGGAGGGAGGGAACATTATTAATGGAGGGAGGGAGGGATCACAGGGAGCATTATTAATGAAGTGAGGGAGGGAACACAGGGAGCATTATTAATGAAGGGAGAGAGGGAACACAGGGAGCATTATTAATGAAGGGAGGGAGGGAACACAGGGAGCATTATTAATGGAGGGAGGGAGGGAACACAGGGAGCATTATTAATGAAGGGAGGGAGGGAACACAGGGAGCATTATTAATGCAGGGAGGGAACACAGGGAGCATTAACAATGGAGGGAGGGAGGGAACACAGGGAGCATTATTAATGCAGGGAGGGAGGGAACACAGGGAACATTATTAATGGAGGGAGGGAGGGAACACAGGGAGCATTATTAATGCAGGGAGGGAACACAGGGAGCATTAACAATGGAGGGAGGGAGGGAACACAGGGAGCATTATTAATGCAGGGAGGGAGGGAACACATGGAGCATTATTAATGAAGGGAGGGAGGGAACACAGGGAGCATTATTAATGAAGGGAGGGATGGAACACAGGGAGCATTATTAATGCAGGGAGGGAACACAGGGAGCATTATTAATGCAGGGAGGGAACACAGGGAGCATTATTAATGCAGGGAGGGAACACAGGGAGCATTATTAATGGAGGGAGGGAACACAGGGAGCATTATTAATGGAGGGAGGGAGGGAACACAGGGAGCATTATTAATGAAGGGAGGGAGGGAACACAGGGAGCATTATTAATGGAGGGAGGGAGGGAACACAGGGAGCATTATTAATGAAGGGAGGGAGGGAACACAGGGAGCATTATTAATGCAGGGAGGGAACACAGGGAGCATTATTAATGGAGGGAGGGAGGGAGCACAGGGAGCATTATTAATGAAGGGAGGGAGGGAACACAGGGAGCATTATTAATGCAGGGAGGGAACACAGGGAGCATTATTAATGGAGGGAGGGAGGGAACACAGGGAGCATTATTAATGGAGGGAACACAGGGAGCGTTATTAATGGAGGGAGGGAGGGAACACAGGGAGCATTATTAATGGAAGGAGGGAGGGAACACAGGGAGCATTATTAATGGAGGGAGGGAGGGAACACAGGGAGCATTATAAATGGAGGGAGGGAACACAGGGAGCATTATTAATGTAGGGAGGGTGGGAACACAGGGAGCATTATTAATGGAGGGAGGGAGGGAACACAGGGAGCATTATTAATGGAGGGAGGGAACACATGGTGCATTATTAATGGAGGGAGGGAACACAGGGAGCATTATTAATGGAGGGAGGGAGGAAACACAGGGAGCATTATTAATGCAGGGAGGGAACACAGGGAGCATTATTAATGGAGGGAGGGAGGGAACACAGGGAGCATTATTAATGGAGGGAGGGAGGGAACACAGGGAGCATTATTGATGGAGGGAGGGAGGGAGGGAACACAGGGAGCATTATTAATGGAGGGAGGGAGGGAACACAGGGAGCATTATTAATGGAGGGAGGGAGGGAGGGAACACAGGGAGCATTATTAATGGAGGGAGGGAGGGAACATTATTAATGGAGGGAGGGAGGGATCACAGGGAGCATTATTAATGAAGTGAGGGAGGGAACACAGGGAGCATTATTAATGAAGGGAGAGAGGGAACACAGGGAGCATTATTAATGAAGGGAGGGAGGGAACACAGGGAGCATTATTAATGGAGGGAGGGAGGGAACACAGGGAGCATTATTAATGAAGGGAGGGAGGGAACACAGGGAGCATTATTAATGCAGGGAGGGAACACAGGGAGCATTAACAATGGAGGGAGGGAGGGAACACAGGGAGCATTATTAATGCAGGGAGGGAGGGAACACAGGGAACATTATTAATGGAGGGAGGGAGGGAACACAGGGAGCATTATTAATGCAGGGAGGGTACACAGGGAGCATTAACAATGGAGGGAGGGAGGGAACACAGGGAGCATTATTAATGCAGGGAGGGAGGGAACACATGGAGCATTATTAATGAAGGGAGGGAGGGAACACAGGGAGCATTATTAATGAAGGGAGGGATGGAACACAGGGAGCATTATTAATGCAGGGAGGGAACACAGGGAGCATTATTAATGCAGGGAGGGAACACAGGGAGCATTATTAATGGAGGGAGGGAACACAGGGAGCATTATTAATGGAGGGAGGGAGGGAACACAGGGAGCATTATTAATGAAGGGAGGGAGGGAACACAGGGAGCATTATTAATGGAGGGAGGGAGGGAACACAGGGAGCATTATTAATGAAGGGAGGGAGGGAACACAGGGAGCATTATTAATGCAGGGAGGGAACACAGGGAGCATTATTAATGGAGGGAGGGAGGGAGCACAGGGAGCATTATTAATGAAGGGAGGGAGGGAACACAGGGAGCATTATTAATGCAGGGAGGGAACACAGGGAGCATTATTAATGGAGGGAGGGAGGGAACACAGGGAGCATTATTAATGGAGGGAACACAGGGAGCGTTATTAATGGAGGGAGGGAGGGAACACAGGGAGCATTATTAATGGAAGGAGGGAGGGAACACAGGGAGCATTATTAATGGAGGGAGGGAGGGAACACAGGGAGCATTATAAATGGAGGGAGGGAACACAGGGAGCATTATTAATGTAGGGAGGGTGGGAACACAGGGAGCATTATTAATGGAGGGAGGGAGGGAACACAGGGAGCATTATTAATGGAGGGAGGGAACACATGGTGCATTATTAATGGAGGGAGGGAACACAGGGAGCATTATTAATGGAGGGAGGGAGGAAACACAGGGAGCATTATTAATGCAGGGAGGGAACACAGGGAGCATTATTAATGGAGGGAGGGAGGGAACACAGGGAGCATTATTAATGGAGGGAGGGAGGGAACACAGGGAGCATTATTGATGGAGGGAGGGAGGGAGGGAACACAGGGAGCATTATTAATGGAGGGAGGGAGGGAACACAGGGAGCATTATTAATGGAGGGAGGGAGGGAACACAGGGAGCATTATTAATGGAGGGAGGGAGGGAGCACAGGGAGCATTATTAATGGGAGGGAGGGAACACAGGGAGCATTATTAATGGAGGGAGGGAGGGAACACAGGGAGCATTATTAATGAAGGGAGGGAGGGAACACAGGGAGCATTATTAATGCAGGGAGGGAACACAGGGAGCATTATTAATGGAGGGAGGGAGGGAACACAGGGAGCATTATTAATGGAGGGAGGGAGGGAACACAGGGAGCATTATAAATGGAGGGAGGGAACACAGGGAGCATTATTAATGGAGGGAGGGAGTAATTATTTCAATAGCTGTACTGCAGATCAGAGGTGAGAATGGGAGGAGGGAGATGGAGAAGGAGGGATCATTTCAACAGCTGTACTGCAGATCAGAGTGACATTCGGATGCCTCTACTGCAGATCAGAGCGACATTCGGATGCCTCTACTGTACATCAGAGCGACATTCGGATGCCTCTACTGTACATCAGAGCGACATTCGGATGCCTCTACTGCACATCAGAGCGACATTCGGATGCCTCTACTGCACATCAGAGCGACATTCGGATGCCTCTACTGCAGATCAGAGCGACATTCGGATGCCTCTACTGCAGATCAGAGCGACATTCGGATGCTTCTACTGCAGATGAGAGCGACATTCAGATGCCTCTACTGCAGATGAGAGCGACATTCGGATGCCTCTACTGCAGATCAGAGCGACATTCAGATGCCTCTACTGCAGATCAGAGCGACATTCGGATGCCTCTACTGCAGATCAGAGCGACATTCGGATGCCTCTACTGCAGATGAGAGCGACATTCAGATGGCTCTACTGCAGATGTACAGAGTGATGTTCAACCAGATAGTAAGTGAGTGGAGTGTAATGTATATTCAGGGATCACAAGCAGCTCATTACCAACGCCCAAGGCTTTGGATGTTCAGTGGAGAAGGTAGACATGACGACAGGGGCCTGTACCCTACAGCTAAGCTGCCTTACCCCTTCACCCTCGCCCCCCTCTTTTCATTTTGGTTTTCTCTCTCTCTCTCTCTGTCTATTTTTGTTCTCTCTCTCTCTCTCGTCTATTTTTGTTCTCTCTCTCTCTCTCGTCTATTTTTGTTCTCTCTCTTCATCTCTCTCGCTCCTGCCTTACGTCTCACACTGGCTGTCAGCCCTGCAGGTGCTCTGTCTCTCAGCTGCAAAGCCTACTGGGAAATCAGCCTAGTGTGACAGATCTGGTTTGTAACTGGATTGGCTCCTGAGTGTGAGTTAAACCGGGATAGAGAGAGAGATGGAAAGAGGGAGTGACAGATTAAGAGAAGTTTAGGATTGAAAATTGGTTTTGAAGTCAAAGGAACATTTTGTGTGTGTGAACACGGCTTGGCACAGTTTCCCTAGTAACAGAGTACATCTGGAATGGAATCAAAGTGCTATGTAACCAATAAGGATGCTGGAGCTTCACTGCATGTTAAACAGGCTGTCTATGGAGACGTGTGTTTGTGTAGTGTGCGCAACCCGACAAGGAATTATGTGAACCCTGTTACCAAGCAAATTCTAGTGATGCTGAGCTACATGGCTGTGTGTGTTTGTCAGTGTTGGGGAATCGACTCTGAAAATATAGTTTACCAATTATTTCTCACAGGAAAAAGTTAAGCTACGCTGAAATGACCCTTTGGAAAAATGGTTTACTTAACTACCGTTACGTTAAAAAAGTAGTTCACGACTTCAAAACTATTTTGGGAAATGGACATATCTGAATCTCAAATGTCATGGACTAGAAATTGCCTGACAAATCCCTCTGGAGTCAGATGTTAACAGAATATAGAATTTAACCTATTAAACACAAGAGCTGGTCTGATGCCGGAAAAATTGTGCGTAGTTCAAGTCGTTATCTTGGCAAAGCTACGGCAAAGAAAGTGAACTACTGAAAACACCAAGATTTGAATATAGTTCAATTACCAAGCTACTGAAAAATGTTGTTAAATGAATAGTGGAAACTAATTGTAGTTCACTACTCCGCAACGTGTGTGTGTGTGAGTGAGTGAGAAACGACCGAATGAAACAATAAAGGCAGTGTTAGAAAGAGGGGGACATCAAACATCCCTGCACTGCATGCTGGGAGAGAAAGGGCCAAGACCTTGACTCAACCACTCACACATTGTATGGATAGATTCACTTTCCCCTGCTGTATAAAAATACCGCATTCCCCTTGGCTCGCTTGTCATCTATGTGATATAAGATATGAGAGGCGCACTGTGCGAAGGAGAAATTTAGACCGGGTCAGGAAGTTAATCCAGATGTGAATTGAGTGGGAAGGTTTCTGAAAACAACCTTATTCAGCAGAGAAGGAACAACCGAGCTTAGAAAGAATGAGGTGTGTGTCCATCTGTGCAGGGAACAGACACCTGAGGTTTTGGGTGATTGAAATGTCTGCCCCATACCCCAGGAAACCTATGCCCAGTCAAGTGTGTAATAGGCTTTTTGAGTTGTGTTTTTCTTCATTGTGTGTGTGTCAAACCGAACTGAGTGCCCTCTTCTTGTCCTTTCCCACAGCTCTCCTGTACAAGCCGATTGACCGTGTGACCAGAAGTACGCTGGTTCTTCATGTGAGGACACACACACACACACACCAGTACATTGTCCGTCCCGACTAGCATTCGATAGATCCATGAAGGATTCTTGATCTCACCCAGAGACAAATGACAAGATTGAATTAGTGACCGCAACGTAGAGATAGATTGAATAGATAGGACAGGATCAATACTTATCAAGGATTAAGAGTTAGTGCTGTCGTGAGACACAGAGTGATGGGGCTGGGTAGAATCTCTCTCGAAAGCCCCGCAGGTCATTAAGATGCAGCATGGATCTGTATCCACCTGCAAAGTCAAACCCTGCTTGGTGCTGTTTATAGTAAGTGTTCCGTTCCATTTGCCAAGCCTATACCTTTCCTCTGCGCTGTCCATCAAAATGACATGCTGTTATAAACAATAGGCGCTAATTTGATGGGCTACAACCAAGTGGAAAGTGAAAACGCTAACAGAGGAAGTGGAGATGCCTAGATGTGTCCTCCAGTCTCGCTTCCAGTGCATTTCATCAATATGTTTTCCATAAAGCTAGTAGAGCTGTGACTAAACAAAGACCAGTTGGTTTGGTACAAAGGTAAGAGCAGATCACGCAAACACACAATGAACCCTTATTCCATATTTAGTGCACTACATTTCAATAGTGTTTGCCCAGGGCCCATAGTGCACTATATAGGGAATAGTGTGCCATTTGGGACACGGGCGCTGACAGACGGTGAAAGTTACTGTGTTCTTTTCTCTTAATGACGTAGGAAGACGGGTAGTGTACTATACCGCTGACATCAGCTCAAGCCTTCTAGAGCTTGTCAGAATACATTCACTGAGGTATTGCTGACGAGGCATAAATCAGGCAACGGAAAAGAGATTGGCTTTTCTTTCACACGCTCCTCTGAAAGAAAGGAACTTCGTTACGCTGAGAATAAGGTATTTGCAATGTGGAAGCAGATTGTCTCAGCCGTTTCTTAGGTAGCACTTTAAAGATAAAGTCATTAGTTACGCCCACGGTTCAATAAAGTAGAGACTCTCATATGCTTTAATTAGAGGAAATGATGTGGCACAAAACCCAGCCAAGCATCCAAGTCGTCCAATTCATCAACACAGGTTTAAAAACACATGCACAGTGACTGTCCATAGACATTTCATTTTAATGGGTGTGGTTCTCTCTGTTTTTGGATGGGGGATCTAATGGTCTTTCTCGCTCTGTGTGTTATTGTAGGACCTGCTGAAGCACACCCCTAAGGACCACCCAGACTTCCCCCTGTTGCAGGACGCTCTGAGGATCTCCCAGAACTTCCTGTCCTCCATCAACGAAGAGATTGACCCCCGCAGGACCGCCGTCACCACGCCTAAGGGAGAGGTGGGGTGACACACACAGACACGCCATTTTAATAGACTACTTTATACTTTTCAGAACTTCTTGTTGTAACCTTGGGGAAGTGTGGCAATGCATTTGTGAAATGTGTTTTGAGGTCAGCGAGAAACCCACAGTATCTGTCCTCTCCTCCTACCCCCACATCCTCAATCTCTTCATTACCAGCTTCCTCTCTCTTCATCTCTCTCGATCGCCCTCTCTCTCTAGTATCTTTTGATCTTTTGATCTTTCCCCTCTCTCTCTCTCCCAGCATGCAGTGCAGGGTTGTTTGATGTCCCCCTCTTTCTAACACTGCCTTTATTGTTTCATTCTGTCATTTTCCGCATGTCAGCCTTTTCTCCTCTTAATGCTTCTCTCTGAGTATATCCTTTCCTTCCTTCCTCCATCCCACCATCTCTCCCCCTTGCCCTTTACCTCTCCTCCTTTCTCCCTCCATCTCTCTCTCCCCCCTCTCTTCAGCTATCCTCCCTCCATCTTTCTCTCTCCCCCCCATCTCTCTCTCCCGCCATCTCTTCCTCTATCCGTTTTCCATTCAGTCAGCTCAGTTCTTAACCTCCCAGTCATCTCTCCATTCGTTACAGTCTGTCTGTTACCAGTTAAATGGAAATCTCTCTGCCCTCTTTGGCTCAGACTTTCCTGATTTACTCCCGTTCGTGTTTAGCTCTGCCTTATTTTAGCTTTCCTAGTTGGCTCTCCAGAGATGGACAGATATAGAGTGATAGAGAGGGGGAGCGTTTCAAGTTCTGAGTGGCTTACTTTAGCTGATGATTATCTTGCTGTAACACCGCCATCACTGATAATGTTTAAAAAAAAAAGATATATATATTTCACCTTTTATTTAACCAGGTAGGCTAGTTCAGAACAAGTTACTCATTTACAACTGCGACCTGGCCAAGATAAAGCATCGCAGTGTGAACAGACAACACAGAGTTGCACATGGAGTAAACAATAAACAAGTCAATAACACAGTAGAAATAAAGAGTCTATATACATTGTGTGCAAAAGGCATGAGGAGGTAGGCGAATAATTACAATTTAGCAGATTAACACTGGAGTGATAAATGATCAGATGGTCATGTGCAGGTAGAGATACTGGTGTGCAAAGGAGCAGAAAAGTAAATAAATAAAAACAGTATGGGGATGAGGTAGGTAAATTGGGTGGGCTATTTACCGATGGACTATGTACAGCTGCAGCGATCGGTTAGCTGCTCAGATAGCAGATGTTTAAAGTTGGTGAGGGAGATAAAGGTCTCCAATTTTACATATTTTATATGTAAAAGACATAAAATATAGACAACAAGCGAGTTCTTTCGTATTGCTGAACCCTGACCTATACCTCCTACGGTATATCCTTTCGGGAAGTGAATGTTTACGGCTAGGCTAGTTGCCCCTTGCTGGGCGTGCCACAGGAAGTGATGCCGTTTCTCTCCCTGGTAGGCTCGTCAGCTGGTGAAGGATGGTTTCCTGGTGGAGGTGTCAGAGGGCTCCAGGAAGCTGCGTCATGTCTTCCTCTTCACAGACCTGCTGCTCTGTGCCAAGATGAAGAAGACCTCCGCAGGGTAGGTTAACTCTCAGAGTATCACCACAAACACATGCACATTCAGCTATCTACAGTATCCACTGTGGTATTCACTGTGCCTAAACGTAGATCATACACACTGAGTGGTCTCCAGTGTTATATGCTCCTATCATGTCAGTTCTGGTGTGTCTGTGATATGAAACAGTGTATCAGGATGAATGACAGTCCAGCTCCAAAGGGATTTTCTTTTTCACTGCTATTTTTATTTCCTCCATTTGAAGTATTCTCTGATGTTATAATAAAAAAGGAAGACTATTAATTTAAAATGTGAATGTTGTCACACGTGATGCCTTTGGTGCTGCAGACCAGGGGTTGGTATTTTTTTTACCCCCCCCAAATTAAAAATACATTTACTCAAGCCTCGGGGTTGGATGTTTGCCTTTCTGTAGACTATTGTGGAGAAATGATTTAGAATAGTGATTAGAGGGCTCGTATAGGGCTGAATATTAACACATTGCCGTAGTGGATGTATGGATGTTGGGAAATGTATTACAATCTGGTCTCAATCTGGTGCTTGGGCCTGAGGCTGTGCGTGTGTGTGTGTGTGCGCGTGTGTGTGTGTAAATTGGGAATGACAGCATACACTGCCTTAGATTAAGTGTTTAATTTAAAGGATTGCCTCCAATGGCATGGTTACTGTTGTTGGCGTGATTGGGGCTCATTGTGATTGACAGTCGCTGCTGTCCCTCTCCCTCACAGTGTGAAGGGCACACAGACAACTACCGTTGTCATGGTTACCACCAGTCTGTAAATCACTCTATGGTCTGTAGCTTTAGCGGTCTGTCGTTGTGTCCCAAATGGCATCCTATTCTCTATATAGTCCACTATGGGGTCAAGAGTAGTGAGCTACATAGGGAATAGGGTGGCATTTCAAATCAAATGTTATTGGTCACATACATATGGTTAGCAGATGTTATTGCGGATGTAGTGAAATGCTTGTGTTCCCAGCGCCAACAGTGCAGTAGTATCTAACAATTAACAATACACACAAATTTAAAAGTAAAAGAATGGAATTAAGAAATATTGAAATATTAGGACGAGCAATGTTGGAGTGGCACTGACTAAAATGCAATAGAATACAATACAGTATATACGTATGAAACGAGTAAAGCAGTATGTAAACATTATTAAAGTGACTAGTGTTCCATTATTAAAGTGGCCTGTGATTCCATGTCTATGTACATAGGGCAGCAGTCTCTAAGGTGCAGGGTTGAGTAACCGGGTGGTAGCCGGCTAGTGATGGCTGTTTAACAGTATGATGGCCTTGAGATAGGTGTTTTTCAGTCTCTCTGTCTCAGCTTTGATGCACCTGTACTGTATTTGAGACGCAGCCTACTCTATGTATCCTCTGATCTGGACTATAACACCATAGGATTAGGCCAACAGCCTATTAAAACACGCTATCCAGTTGATAGCTAATCATCAGTATTAACTCACTGAGAAACCTGAATCCCATTCAATCCCTCTCCCACTCAATCATCATCAATTATTAATGTTTATATAATGTTTATATTGACTCCATAAACATCATTATTTTCCTACAGAATTGGTGTATAATATACCACCATTTCCCAATGTAGAGATGTAAATTAAGATGTAATCCATGTGATTATGGAAAACAAGGGCTGTGAAAAGCTCATTGGGGAGTGTGAAAGTGCTGTGGACGGATGGGAGGAGATTAGATATGCAGATTTTATTCAACAGCAGCAGAGACAATCTTGGTCCCCCAATCAGCTCTACCTCGGTCTGTAATAGGGATGTTTATTAAGTGGATCATCTTAGTCTTATTGGGCATGTAAACAGTGCGTGAATACAGATCCACACCTTAGAGACAACAGCGTATAACACCCCATGGACCACTCTGAGACAAAGGGTTTGCTTACAGGGGGGGGGATCTCACCCCGTATTAAGAAGAAAGAGGTCTTATAAAACAAATTGAGGGATGTTTGCAGGCAAAAGAGGGGGTGAAGGTATATATTGGGAGAAAAGAGAGGTATCTGCTGTCTCTGTCCCTCTATAGTACAATACTGACAAAACACTTATTTAACATCCATAGAAAAATGCTAATCTAAAAAATGAGAGTCAATCTACTATTTATTTGTTTTTCAGTATTTTACTTTGGGGGTAAAAACAGGACATTTATTTTTCTTGTCATATTTCCCGCCCTGTCATTTTATGAGGTTTGCACACATTTGGAGTTGTGATGTAATGTATTCCTGTGTTAATGAGTTTACTGTCCTGCCTCCAGGAATCATAATGATGATAAATGCTCGTTAGGGGAATACAAAAACATCTCTGACAACATTAGTGAGCATCTGTATAACCTGATGGATGTGCTGAACACGCATTTAGTTGTCTTTCTGTGTCTGAGTGTTTAATATGGGATCTCCTCAAGTCAAGCAATCTTTTCCTACTACGAAACATAAGGAGTTATAGTACTAAGGGGAGATATGTTTAAGTTAAATCCTATGGTGTTGAGCACAATGGAATATGGCTCAACAAAGACTCATGATATTGCATAAAGCAAGACAAATGGAAGATAATTAATTATATGGTGGGTATTGCCCTCCTCCTTTACAGGGCCAATAGGGATATCTAAATTTAACTGCGAGCAGCAATGAACGGGGTTCACAGGATGACTGAAAGGACACAAGATTTGTTCCATGCTTCGTAAACAACAGGTGTAGACTAACAATGAAATGCTTACTTACCGGCCCTTCCCAACAATACAGAGAGAGGAAATAATAAAAAATATATAACACAAAAAATGTACAATGATTAATGATATCCTGGCTATATACATGGAGTAGCAGTACCGAGTTGATGTGCAGGGTTACGATGTAATTGAGGTATATAGTTCCTACATGATAGTGCTCACATTATTTATCTTCCTTTATATGCAATCAGTGAAAACATTACCATGTTTATCTCTTTATACCACATCTCTCTATACCACATGACGCAAGTGAAGTTTAGTGCTGTAGGTTGGTACCATGGCCTACTTTGAATGCAGAAAGGCAGAAACTAATCATTCTCAAATTCATTAGAGGCTAATTTATTTAGCCTATATACCAAATCGGTAGTCAATCTGATGTATGGTTCATGAGAATATATAAAAACTTTTTTTTACCAAATTGTGCAAGAATGAGGATAATCTATCCTCATGGACCTTATTGCTTATTGAGGCATATTTGTTCAGCATGAGGAAAGATGCCTAAATACAAAGTTTCAAGTCTCTAGGTCAAATGTCGTGGCGGATATGAGGGTTTAAGTGAGACTGCTTATAACAGTGCCACCTATAGGCCAATCGGTGTCATTCTTTTTTAACAAGTTACACATGGCCTCAAGTTTCTGTATGCCAAATAGTTTAAAAAAAAGTTACTAATCTATGCATGAGTTATTTGACCATGTCAAAAAAGAAATCTAAGAATAACAATATTTTTCCCAACTTCGCTGTGATCCCTAATTACAGTAGGTCCTTATTGTCTTTGTCACTCCTGCCTCCTCTTAAATATATGTAAGATATCTCTCTCTCTCTCCCCTTCTCTCCACCTCCCTCTGTAGGAGACACCAGCAGTATGAGTGTAAGTGGTACATCCCCCTGGCAGACCTGACCTTCCAGTTGCTGGATGACTCGGACGTCTTGCCCCATATCCAGGTTCTGCCTGAACACGAGATTGAGGAGATGAAGACCAAGATCTCTGTCATCAAGAGCGAGATCCAGAAGGAGAAGGTGATATATTATGTTTATTTTTTTTTAAAACAACGTTTATTTAGGCAGGTAAGTCTAAAAGAACAGATTCTCTTTTGACGTTGTATCCAGTACTGCTTTGTTTTAGACTCAAACTAAACCCAATAGTTGTAAATTGAGCCAAAATAGTGGTGATGCGGCCCTTCCTTTGCCTCCCACTCAGTGTCAGGCCAGGTCATGGTCAGCTGGCCATTAAGGCACTGTGGAGGAAGAGTGTCCTGCCCAGCCTGGCTGCCCCATTCTGGGCTGGTTTCCCTGGGTGTGTCTCTCCCTCCCTGGAGCCCTATGGTCTGTGTTTGTCTTACTCTCTCTCTATCAGAGGCTAGAACCAGCCTGCCTGCCTGGGTGATTAGGCTGGGTTCTTCTGGCTTTATCACTACTGTTGTTGTTATTGGAACAGTTCCTCTCATCGCTTCCACTCTTAGACAAGTCGACTGTAGACTAGAGATCTGTGTGACACACACACACACAAGAAGGGGTCAACTTCCAGTCACCTGGACAGAGTCAGCACGTCATTGTGTGAATCACTTATATAGTACACCCATATACATATACACAATCCACCCCCTCACTGTATCTACACTCACAAACACTCAAGCTATCCCGTGGGAAGTTTGTTAGTTCTGATGAACTTGAGTACAGTGGAACAGCGATAGCCATCTAATTGTAGCTGTCATATAAACACAGGTCCTTAGAGGATGACTGTGTTCCCGGAGATCACCTTGTCCAGTTTCCCTTCAACTCTTTACCTCTTCAACACAATAGACTTATTTATGTCAGCCCTTTGTTGTCATTTTACTGTGGAAATCCTTGGGAGTCCGTAACCTAGAAACTGTATAGGTTTAAATGGATTTACCACCTTGGCTTTAGCTGAACGCTGCTGCTTTTATTTAATGCACTCCAGCAGCAACCTCTACTTATTCTAATGGTTACTATACAGGACTGTATTTATTTCAGCATCCAGTGATTCCTTCCATAGTAAATACCCGTTTAGGAGGTTTTGGAGAGCATAAAATGTTATTTGTCACATGCTCTGAATACAGCAGGTGTAGAATTTACTTTGAAATGCTTACGTACGAGCCCTTTCCCAAGAACGCAGAGTTAAAAAGTCAGGAGCATTTTGAGAAATAAGGAAATAGTTATAAAATAATGAGGCTGTATACAAGGAGTACCACTACCAAGTCAATGTGCAGGGGTATGAGGTAGTTGAGGTAATATGTACATGTAGGTACAGTTTGGGTAAAAGTGACGAGGCATAAATAATCAGGATCGATAATAAATCAGCACTACAACTCTTCGAGGTTTATGAATACAAGCCCTGTGCTTCCAGGTTGATACCAGACTGCTACAGTGGGTCATACAGTAGGGGCAGACTGACTGACTGCCCTAATCAGAGCCGGAAAAGGCTGATTGAACTGATTACAGCCAGGGCATGGCCTGACTCTGCTTCCTGTCAAGGAATGGGTTGGAGGAGAGGGTGTGTAGGAAGGGAGATTCTGGAGAGCAAGGACATGGAAATTCCTTGGAATAGTTATCAAGCATCACACTGTAAATTCTAGTGAACAAAATGTAGCCGTCATTTCCCCTGTTTACAAATATCTCTGGAATACCAAATAATTATTCATGGTCAAACACACACGGTACAATTCAGGTTTAGTTGATTGTACAGTGTGTAGGATTTAGTTGTGATACCAGTATAAACAGGGCTTTAAACAATATTCTTCCAGGGGCCAGATGTAATAAATAATAAAAGGTTAATTATGTGGGGGCGGGACATTTTACACATTCGATTATTCTTTGGAAGAAATGTATAAAAAAGCAATACACACACACCAATAAAGCACTTGTCATGTTAAAGTAGTCACCCTTCGCCTTATTGACAGCTTTACACACTCTTGGCATTCTCTCAACCAGCTTCATGAGGTAGTCACCTGGAATGCTTTTCCAACAGTCTTGAAGGAGTTCCCACATATGCTGCGCACTTGTTGACTGCTTTTCCTTCACTCTATGGTCCAACTCATCCCAAACCATCTCAGTTGGGTTGAGGTCAGGTGGAGAACAGGTCATCTGATGCAGCACTCCATCACTGTCCTTCTTGGTCAAATAGCCCTTACACAGCCTGCAGGTGTGTTTTGAGTTGTTGTCCTGTTGAAAACAAATGATAGTCCCACTGAGCGCAAACCAGATGGGATGGCATATCGCTGCAGAATGCTGTGGTAGCCATGCTGGTTAAGTGTGCCTTGAATTATAAATAAATCACTGACAGTGTCACCAGCAAAGCAGCCCCACACCATCACACTTCCTCATCCATGTTTCACAGTGGGAACCACACATGCGGAGATCATCCGTTCACCTACTCTGCGTCTCATAAAGACACGGCGGTTGGAACCAAAATTCTAATTTGGACCCATCAGACCAAAGGAGAGATTTCCACTGTCTAATGTCCATTACTTGTGTTTCTTGGCCCAAGCAAGTCTCTTCTTATTATTGTTGTCCTTTAGCAGTGGTTTCTTTGTAGCTATTCAACCATGAAGGCCTGATTCATGCAGTCTCCTCTGAACAGTTGATGTTGATGTGTCTTACTTGAACTCTGTGAAGCATTTATTTGGGCTGCAATCTGAGGTGCAATTAATTGCCGAATTCTGAGGCTGGTAACTCTAATAAACTTATCCTCTGCAGCAGAGTTAACTCTGGGTCTTCCTTTCCTGTGACGGTCCTCATGAGAGCCAGTTTCATCATAGCGCTTGATGGTTTTTGCGACTGCACTTGAAGAAACTTTGAATGTTCTTGAAATTTTACGCATTGATTGACCTTCATGTCTTAAAGTAATGGACTGTCATTTCTCTTTGCTTATTTGAGCTGTACTTGCCATAATATGGACTTATTTTACCAAATAAATATCTTCTGTATAGCAATACTACCTTGTCACAACACAAGTGATTGTTCAAATGCACACCTGTTAATTGAAATGCATTCCAGGTGACTACCTCATGAAAGCTGGTTGAGAGAATGCCAAGTGTGCTAAGCTGTCATCAATGCAAAGGGTGGCTACTTTGAAGAATCTCAAATATAAAATATATTTTGATTTGTTTAACACTTTTTTGGTTACTACATGATTCCATATGTGTTAGTTCTGGAGAGGAAAAACAGAAGGCACGTCGTATTCCTGAGAGTCGTAGCTTTCAGGAAGGGGGTCATAATATTTTGTAGCTTAAATCGTTCAAACGCTAGAGCCAAATTCATATGAACAGAAACAAACATGCCACATAGGCACTAGAAAAGAGCTAGACAACCACACAATAGACAACCACATTAGTGCTTATCATTTTGGCACTCAACGTCGGATTTTGGTTGGGATTTTTGTTGCGTATCTTTTATTCGTGTTCAGAATTGATCAAAGGGCCAGTCTACATTAATAAATGGGCCAGATCTTGCTCGCAGGCCGCCAGTTGAATATCCCTGCAGTACAACAAACTGTATGTTAACATACTTCGTGCTCTGTTTGTTTCTGTGTGTGTGTAGAAAGCACTAAAGGGCCAGAGTCGTAATGTGGAGCGTCTGAGGAAGAAGATGAACGAGCAGGAGTCCTGGCTGCTGTTACACTCTCCCACCATCCCTTTCCGCATACACAACAAACATGGCAAGGTAAGCTGCAACTGCGTAACCACTGGCCTGGGATCAGATGTATTGTCTTCCTCCAATGGTTAGGATAAAGACTGGGGGCTGATTCTAGATCTGTGGTTAGCAACTATGTCCATGACTGCAATGCTAATATACTAATACTGATACCACCCTGCATCCCACTGATTGGCTTGCCTCTGAAACTAAGCATGGTCGGTTTTTGGATGGGAGACCAAATGCTGCTGAGACATTAAACGGGTGTCCTGACTGTGGTTATTAAAGATCCATTGACACTTATCGTATGAGTCGAAGGGTTAAATTCCCAACCTGGCCCCATTCCATCATGGCCCCCTAATCATTCCTAATTGGCATACAGTGCATTCGGGAAGTATTCAGAACCCTTGACTTTTTCCACATTTTGTTATGTTACAGCCTTATTCTAAAATGCATTAGATCGTTGTTTTTCTCATCAATCTAAACTCAATACCCCATAATGACAAAGCGAAAACAGGTTTTTAGACATTTTTGCAAATGTATATTTATTTACATAAGTATTCAGACCCTTTGCAATGAGAATCGAAATTGAGCTCAGTTACATCCTGTTTCCATTGATCACCCTTGATGTTTCTACAACTTGTTTGGAGTCCACCTGTGGTAAATTCAATTGATTGGACATGATTTGGAAAGGCACACGCCTGTCTATATAAGGTCTCAGTTGACGGTGCATGTCAGAGCAAAAACCAAGCCATGAGGTTGAACGAAATGTCCTTAGAGCTCTGAGACAGCATTGTGTCGAGTCACAGAGGAAGGGGGAAAGGTACCAAAACATTTCTGCAGCATTGACGGTCCCCAAGAACACAGTGGCCTCCATCATTCTTAAATGGAAGAAGTTTGCAACCACCAAGACTCTTCCTAGAGCTGGCCGCCCGGCCAAACTGAGCAATCGTGGGATAAGGGCCTTGGTCAGGTAAGTGACCAAGAACCCGATCGTCACTCTGACAGAGCCCCAGAGTTCCTCTGTGTAGATGGGAGAACCTTTCAGATCAGAAATCACAAATCAGTCCTTTATAGTAGAGTGGCCAGATGGAAGCACATGACAGCCCGCTTAAAGTTTGCCAAAAGGCAGCTAAAGGACTCTCAGACCATGAGAAACAAGATTCTCCAAGATTGAACTCTTTGGCCTGAATGCCAAGCGTCACTTCTGGAGGAAACCTGGCACCATCCCTACGGTGAAGCATGGTGGTGGCAGCATCATGTTGTGGGGATGTGTTCAGCGGCAGGGACTGGGAGACTAGTCAGGATCGAGGGAAAGATGAACGGAGCAAAGTACAGTGAGATCCTTGATGAAAACCTGCTCCAGAGCACTCAGGACCTCAGACTGGTGCGAAGGTTCACCTTCCAACAGGACAACGACCCTAAGCACACAGCCAAGAGAACGCGTTGAGTGGCTTTGGGACAAGTCTCAATGTACTTGAGTGTCACAGCCAGAGCCCGGACTTGAACCCGATCGAACATCTGTAGATGTTTGTAGAGACCTGAAAATAGCTGTGCAGCGACTCTCCCCATCCAACCTGACAGAGAGGATCTGCAGAGAAGAATGGGAGAAACTCTCCAAATACAGGTGTGCCAAGCTTGTAG
Organism: Oncorhynchus kisutch; assembly: GCF_002021735.2. Classification (NCBI taxonomy): domain Eukaryota; kingdom Metazoa; phylum Chordata; class Actinopteri; order Salmoniformes; family Salmonidae; genus Oncorhynchus; species Oncorhynchus kisutch. The sequence continues at coordinate 34,934,533 of NC_034179.2, forward strand.
CTTCATACCTAAGAAGACTTGAGGCTGTAATCACTGCCAAAGGTGCTTCAAGAAAGTAAAGGGTCTGAATACTTATGTTAATGAAATATTAACATTTATTTATAATTAATTTGCAAAAATGTCTAAACTGTTTTTGCTTCGTCATTATGGGGTATTGTGTGTAGATTGAAAAACAATTTTAAAAAAATCAATTTTAGAATAAGGCTGTAACGTAAACAAAATGTGGGAAAAGTCCAGAGGTCTGAATACTTTCCGAATGCACTGTATATCACTCCTCATCTCTCCACCATGCTAGCTGATGTGTGGTGGGCGTTCTGGCACCAAAATGGTTGCCATATATCTCCCAGGTGGGTGCTACACATTGGTGGTGGATGAGGTGATTTCCCCCTTACTCTGTAAAGCACTAAATAAACCCAATACATGTATTATTATGATTTACTTTCCCACCACAGGAGGGAGCTGTTGTCATATAAAATGTGATTTCCCCCTGTTTTGTCCAGAGCTACCTGTTCCTCCTGTCTTCAGACTATGAGAGGTCAGAGTGGAGGGAGAGCATCCAGAAACTACAGAGGAAAGGTACAGGAAGAGTCAGGAGAGTGAGCAGACAGGCTGATATAGTTTTTGTTTTTAAACAACTATGCCATGGATTCAATGCCTTCAATGCAAATTTTAAAAACCAATGGCCTGGCTGTATGTTCAGGTTTATTAATGGTGTGTTTCTGTGTCTTCAGATCTGCAGACGTGTCAGTTGAGCTCTGTAGAGCTGCAGGTCCTCACCAGCTCCTGCTTCAAACTCCGAACCGTCCACAACATTCCTGTCACCAGTTATAAAGACGGTAGTACACACACATCCACCTCTCTTTCCTTTCCCCTCCGTTTGGAGTTAAAACCCACAAACATATCTCCTATTTTCTCAGCACAAGAATAGAAATGGTTTGTTAAGGAATCTAGGTTACATAGTGTTTCTCATCTAATGATAACCTGTGTCATGGCATGTGTGTGTTGCAGCAGGGTCCAGATGGGATGTTTGGATTGGGGTGACATTAAAGCCAGCTGGGAGGCCCACTTTGAGCTCCCAGGATGCACTGGGGGACAGGAAATTGCAGGGAGACACACTCATACACAACACTGTTATACCGCTGCACTCACACATTAAACAAACAAGAGCATTCATGAGGTCTTCATAAACAGTACTTCTTTACATTTACGTCATTAAGCAGACACTCTTATCCCGAGACACAGTAGTAAGAGGACAATTTTTGTGTACTTTTTCGTACTGGTCCCCCATGGGAATCGCACATTCAAAGGCACTTAAATATTTTGTCTTGCCTATTCTCCCTCTGAAAGGCACACACACACAATCCATGTCTCAATTTTTTATATATTTTTTATTTTACCTTTATTTAACTAGGCAAGTCAGTTAAGAACAAATTCTTATTTTCAATGACTGCCTAGGAACAGTGGGTTAACTGCCTGTTCAGGGGCAGAACGACAGATCTGTACCTTGTCAGCTCGGGGATTTGAACTTGCAACCAACGCACTAACCACTAGGCTACCCTGCCGCCCCAATTGTCTCAAGGCTTAAAAATCCTCCTTTAACCAGTCTCTCCCCTTCATCTACACTGATTGAAGTGGGTTTAACAGGTGACATCAATAAGGGATCATAGCTTTCATCTGGATTCACCTGGTCAGTCTGTCACGGAAAGAGCAGGTTTTGTACACTGTGTATTTTGATGGTACATTGCACCCCCCCACCCCCCCACACCCCAATTGTGGTGACCTGAAGTTCTGCTTCTGGCAGGCAATGACTTCCTGATTTGTTTACATTGAGCTTGTCAAAGCAACTCCCTTTATACTCACATCAAACACTTTTGTTTTCTCTCCAGTTTAGAGGGGATCTGAAACGTGGTTAAGCAAAGCACAGGTTTACATTCTTTCTCATCGGTAGTCACTTTATAGCACAGTATTGCAAAAACAAAGTCTCCAGGTCAGTTCATTGGCATTTGACATACGTTCAACACCCACAACAGACACACACCATGGGAGACATTATTAAATGGAGTAGCAGAGGGGCTCAAATCAAACAAGCCGTAGGAGGAATGTGATCCCCTCGTTACCATCGCTCTGTCTGACACGGCCCATTATAGTGGCCAGGTAGAAGAAACTAGCTACAGATCTAGGATCAGATTACTCTAACTCTGGTCCTAACCTTAACCATTAGGGGGTTATAGGAATACACATTGACATGTCATTACTACCATCTTCTTTGAGTATTGTTGTTGTGGTTAAGATCCAGGCAGAGGGGGGGGGGGGGGGAAATAAACTTTAGAGTCTGGAGTAGATCTTCTCTTGGCTTCTCCTTCTCTCTTGGTGGCATGACCTGTCTGTGACTGGACATATACAGTCCATAGCACCATACATACACGTGACATATTGTTTTTCCAGGACTCAGTTGTTAGTCTCTCATCTCCGTAGTGGTCCAGAACATGACCCGATGGGCCTGCAGGGCGCTCCAAACAGGCCATCTCCAGTTTCAACCCCCTGTTTATTTACCAGGAAACGCGCAGGCCTCTGCAACATAATCATGCGGAGGCCAGGGGACAAGAGAGGGAGAGGGGAAGCTTAGGTGTGTGAGTGTGTTGGATTGTGTGTGTAGGCTGGTGTGTGTGTTTTCAAGGGCCACCCAAGAACATGCTTGTGAATATTTAAGTCTAAGGCTTAGATACATACACTATGGGGCAAAATGATTCCTCCTGTTTTCCTGCTAATGTCACAGAGAAATTAGGGAGTTGTGGGACAGCTGTATGGGATGCCTTGGTGTAGAGGTCACACACTAAGATGAATGAGTGTGTGATTAAACCTGAGCAACTCCATCTACCACAGCTCTGTGTGTGTGTGTGGACCCAGTCCTCTTCATCCTCTTTGCTTCCTGCTCCCACATGGGGCTTCAGTTAGTCTACCTGAAAGAATACCTCACACAAGCACACGAACACACGCACAACCATTCACTGAAATATATACTACTACACTGTTCATTGCGAATGAGATGTACCCTCGGCTATGAGGTCCCCTACGGACCCTGGTGAAAAGTAGTGCACTATAAAGGGAATAGGCTACCGTTTGCGATGCACCCTCGAGGTTATGAGAATGTATTGTCCCAGGTCACATCCAGGTCAATGATAATGGGTGTGACAGACGGTGACTAACTGTGTTGTGTTGTGTGTTCCAGATGAAGAAACCCCAGGCCTGTATGGATTCCTCCATGTGATCGTCCACTCTGCTAAAGGCTTCAAAGAGTCAGCTAGTAAGTCTCTCTCTGTCATACTGGGCTTGTACTGCACTGTGTTCAGCGTGTGTGTGTGTGTGTGTGTGTGTGTGTGTGTGTGTGTGTGTGTGTGTGTGTGTTTGGATGCGCACACGTGTCTGTCAGCATCTTTCAGCTATTGTATGTGTGCCTGACACCAGGATGTTCATCTTCTGACTCAGCACTCCTTGATGGTTCGAGCATATCATTTACAGCTTGTGCCACAACCAACAAAGAGGACAGAGGTGACAGGGAGAAAGGGTTCATGGTTACCATGTCTGTCCCTGCACACTGGTTCTCTTCTCCACAGTAAAGCCTTTTACAAGGCCACAACATAGACCCCCAGCACAGAGGTAGAAGTTACCACTGAAACAGGGTCAGGTATTATTTCACCCCCCTCATGGTTAAGAACTTGGAGTAATGGGCTATCTGATCCAAAATCTGTGGTTCGGTGCAACTGCTACCTCGTGCTCTTAATGACTTGTGGCCGGGGTTCTCCTGGTAAAAGAGAGGGATAGGGAGAGCACGAGAGGGATAGGGAGAGCACGAGAGGGATAGGGAGAGCACGAGAGGGATAGGGAGAGCACGAGAGGGATAGGGAGAGCACGAGAGGGATAGGGAGAGCACGAGAGGGATAGGGAGAGCACGAGAGGGATAGGGAGAGCACGAGAGGGATAGGGAGAGCACGAGAGGGATAGGGAGAGCACGAGAGGGATAGGGGAGAGCACGAGAGGGATAGGGGAGAGCACGAGAGGGATAAGGGAGAGCACGAGAGGGATAAGGGAGAGCACGAGAGGGATAAGGGAGAGCACGAGAGGGATAGGGAGAGCACGAGAGGGATAGGGAGAGCACGAGAGGGATAGGGAAGGGCGATTTGAGAGCGGGAGCGGTGGGGAGCGAGAGAAAATTATATAGAGAAAGGAGGAAATGTGGGGACGGGAGAGATGGTGGAAGAGATTGAAGTGGAGAGAAAGAGAAAGAAAGCTACAGGGCCAGTCCCTGAGGAGCAGCTCTGGACCAAAGTCACATTCCTGTGGCTCCTTTGATGCTTGGGGCTGTCAGGGACACAACTACTCCATAAAGAGAGCTAACGGGAACAGCTTAGTCCCTACACAGCCACAGCCGAGCTCTCAAGGGACACACACACACACACAAACAGACAGTGAAGGCCAGGAGAAGCCTCTTCTCTCCATCCCTATCTCGCTTTCTCTCTCCCCCCTCTGTCTCTCAGTCCTGGCCTCCCCCTACCTGGTGCGTGCATGGGATGGCCCTAGCCATGACTGCCTGTATGTGTTATCAGGGGGATATGATGTCAGAGAGCCCCTGAGTGGCTCAGATATGTCTGTACCAGACAGCTGCTGCTCTACTCAACACTCTCCACTGGCTGTTACCTTTTTACACAAGAAGCATCGGTTCAAATATCACCACAGCAGAAAAAAAGACCCAATGAAATATGCCTCCGCCTCAGATACCATGGCAGCCTGTACTGTAGTGTACCTTATGAAAGCTTCAGAGAGAGGTTTTATTGTGTAATGGATTGGGGGAAAAATGGAAAGCTGTTTCCACTGAAAGCCTGTTTGATCCTCACCGGAGCAGAGTGGGCAGAATTGTTTAAAAATGAAGAAGCATGTTGAAGTGGTTTGGTTGTACTTTTCCCTCCATTTTCTCATGGACCGTACCATTGGCATGCCCCTCTGATATGCAGGGGCTGGGGGAGTATGGTTACCATGGCATTGTCCTGATGGATCCTGCCCTCTGAAATGTAAGAGTTCCTGTTTTAGTTTAAACACCCCTCCACGGGTACATAGCGTCTCCTATGTGTATGTAGTGGATGGTAGCTAGTCGTAGCTAGCATAATGATGCAGTTACGCCACCTACATACTTGAGACCAAGTCACCTCTGAATCCCAACAACCTGGTTCAACAGTATGATAGAGTATAGTTGACTTGGAGTGTGTGGAGTATGGTTGGGAGAGTGGAGTTAAATCTCAGAGCGAGTTGGTAGATGTTTCATCTATCCAGTGTCTTGTGGAGTTTGGATGACATTTCCCCTAATATATCTCACCACCAGTCATGCTGGCCACCCCCTCCAGACCACTGTTAATCAGGGAGATGTCATCTGCCTCCGTCCCCTTATAAAGCACACAATTATTCATGCATCCCAAATGGCACCCTATTCCCTATGTAGAGCACTACTTGTCAAAAGTAGTACACTACACTGAGTGTACAAGACACTAGGAACACCTGCTCTTCCCATGACTGATCCCTTATTGATGTCACCTGTTAAATCCACTCAGTGTAGATGAAGGGGAGGAGGCAGGTTAAAGAAGGATTGGTGAAGCTGTTCCACTCCCTGTATATAGGGAATAGGATGCTGTTTGGAACACAAGTCTGATTGAGATGTCTTAGTTTGTTTGGGGAATTCCTTTGAGAAGGGACATTACGGAGACTGTAGAGTGGACCGTATGTGGATCTGATATTTAATGTGTTTCGTTTTATTTTCGGCTTCCCCGGTCTCTGCCCTTCAATTTTGTGTTGCTCTGATTCGATCTTTCGAGCGTATTGTGTGTACAAGCCATATGTCAACCATTTGCTTCCTTGCATAAGAGTGTGTGCCTGTGTGTTGGTGATTCTGTATGTGTTGTGTGTGTGTGTGTATTTGCTTGTGTACTTGTATACAATACTATTGTATGTATAGCTTGTAACACTACAACATCCGGTGCCTCCAGTCCTTCCTATTGGACACTAGAGTTAGGGGATATACACTACCTCTCCAGGGTTGTTTTTAGAAACCGCATTATGTACAAACATGTCCTATTAAAACGATCTTATCAACACTGCCACCCGTAGTTTCTTTCAATAGGAAGCAGAGATACATTTAAGCTCAGGGCAACGTTTCAAAAGTGGGTCAGAGGAAGTAACTAAGAGTCTACTGGTCCCCCCCCAAAATACAATAAAATAAATAAGAGGAAAACATTGACCTAGAATAGAGATGTTTAAGCATTGGAGTCAACATGGGAACGCTTTCGACACCTTGTAGAGTCCATGCCCTGACGAATTGAGGCTGTTCTGAGGGCAAAAGTCAGTGCAACTCAATATTAGGAAGGTGTTACTAATGTTATGTACGCTCAGTGTATGTCATGTTTTGAACTTTATGTAGGGGAGAGATTTTCTCATCTCTGCCTCTCTATGCGTAATGTAATCCAGCCCTCCCTGCATCCTTTACTCGGTTAGCAACGGTTAGTGTTATCATCCCGGATCCAATTAAAAATAATTTGATAAGACAATTTCCTTCTTCATAATGTTCCTTACTTGGAATTCCATATTTTTTTTTCAATAAGTTCTAAATAAAGCAGTAGATTCATCATGTTACAGTCGGGAGCTGTGTTTGGGAGGCAGGCAGGGAGACAGACACACACCACACACACCACACACACACACATCACACACATCACACACACACACACACACATCACACACACATACATCACACCACACACACACACACATCACACACATCACACACACACACACACACACACACACATCACACACACATACATCACACACACATCACACACACACACACACATCACACACACACACATCACACATCAGACACACTCACACCTCACACTCACACACTCACACACACACACACACACACTCACACACCACACACCACACACCACACACACACACACCATAAAGCAGACAAACCCTCCTCCCTGTCTCTAGGTCGTGTTGTTCTTTCAGACCCAGTTTAGATGTACTGATTGCTTTAAGTCTTCAGAATGACTGTTTTAGTCTCAGGTTTTGCTGACCACTGTTTCACCTACCAATGAACACATATCTGCAGGCTAGGATTAGGAAGAGGTCACACACACACACACAAACAAAGAGAAGGGGTCAACTTCCAGGTCGTCTGGACAGAATCAGGATGGTATCCATTAACCTGTGTTTGACTGGTAAGACTCCTCATTGACCACCAGATTCATGAGGGCAGGAAGAGGCCTCCTAATAAAATGACAGCCCTCAGGGCTTATTCAACCAATCACCACCAGAAGCCAGCTCTCATTTTCATTGTGTCACATTTCTGAAGGCTCCTTTGGCAACACTACTAGCACACATTAAAAAAAGTTCTAAATATGTTCCTTCTGGCCCTGTTTTTACTTGTAGGATTTCAGGTCCAGGCCAATAAACCTAGTTCAGATTTGAAGGGAAAATAAACTTTGAGATAAAAGTAGCCCAGGAGTATGATGTATGAATGTTTCCCTTAGTGATGTTGGGTTTACACTAAGTCTGAACAGTCATAACTTTCAGAAAGGTGCTTGGGACAGAGGTGTAAATCTGACACAGCAGGGAGTTGTGCTTCCGATATGTTTTATTCTCTTAACGAAGCCAAATGCTATTTCTGTGAGCATTAACAGTGATAAACTACCCTGTCTAACTCTGAACTCACGTCAGTGCAGCAGCACACTAGGCCTATGTCCAATTATGTACAATACTATTTATTTCCCAGTAGTCTTGAGTTTCCCATACTTTGACTGCATCCCAAATTACACCCTATTCCCTACCCATATAGGGCCCATAGAGCTCTGGTCAAATGTAGTGCTCCATATAGGGAATAGGGTTCCATTCGGGACTCAGACTTTGAATTGAAGTGATACAGACAGTAGTTAATGTGTGTTCCTCCTCAGCCATTGGTTGTCAGGTCACTCTGATAGTCACCCACGTAGCGGATGTGTCTAATTACTAAAGCGTAACTCCATTTTGAAAACACCCCCCAAATGATCAGTTACACCCTTCCCGTGCCCTTCCTCTCTCCAGTCTGGATCCTTCTGCTTGGTTGGTAGGATACCTTAACCCCAGAGGTGGGACCAAGTCACTATTATTCGAGTCACAAGCAAGTCTCAAGTCAAGATGTTCTGAGTCTCAAGTCAAGTCCCATGTAGAATGGGTAAAGACTCGAGTCAATTCCAAGTTGTGCGTTCTAAGAGCCAAGTCAAGTTGGGTCACAAGTTTAAGTCAAATCTCAAGTCAAGTAAAAACAAAATCTATATTTGCAACGACTTGATCAGCTACAAATATTTGTCTATTTATCAAGGCTACAGGACAGGACAGCCCTTTTCATTACTTTAACATGTTTTTATTAACCTATGGAATTGTAAAATATGGACCTTCTAGCAGAAGGAAAGGCAGGTTGACAATCAGCAGAAGGAAAGGCAGGTTGACAATCAGCAGAAGGAAAGGCAGGTTGACAATCAGCAGAAGGAAAGGCAGGTTGACAATCAGCAGAAGGAAAGGCAGGTTGACAATCAGCAGAAGGAAAGGCAGGTTGACAATCAGCAGAAGGAAAGGCAGGTTGACAATCAGCAGAAGGAAAGGCAGGTTGACAATCAGCAGAAGGAAAGGCAGGTTGACAATCAGCAGAAGGAAAGGCAGGTTGACAATCAGCAGAAGGAAAGGCAGGTTGACAATCAGCAGAAGGAAAGGCAGGTTGACAATCAGCAGAAGGAAAGGCAGGTTGACAATCAGCAGAAGGAAAGGCAGGTTGACAATCAGCAGAAGGAAAGGCAGGTTGACAATCAGCAGAAGGAAAGGCAGGTTGACAATCAGCAGAAGGAAAGGCAGGTTGACAATCTGGCAAGACTGTACAGCTTCCCCTTGAGAAACCAAATCGAATCCATCAAACAAGAGCTCAAACTGGTAGGCCTACATAATATAAACACTTGGCCCCGAGACCATACCTTTACCCAATTGGCAATTGCAACCATTAAACTGGTTCTACAACATAAAAGGCTATTTCCACATATATTGTTACATTGGTACATTCATCTTAATCAGACAATGATATTTCAACACCATGCATACAAGGAACAATCATGTTTTCTTATTCAATGTTCTGACTCCAAAGCAGGGAGAGCAGGCCACGTAGCTTACTTCTATGCGAACTGAGGCGCGCACGCGTATATTGCGCACAACAAAAATGACAGCGATATAGGACACAGACACGCGGATCTCCGACATAGCCCAGGAAATATGAACAAAGGAAACTTATGAAAGGAAAATGTATCGTAGTAGGTCTATCAAATATGAAACAAATGTCTACGTGTTGCAATTAACAGTAAGGTTGATGATGAATGATGAATCGCAAGCAGTTATTGCATTATTAGATGGAATATAGATTTACCTCCCGAGTGGCGCAGCGCTGAGTCACTACAGAGCCTGGTTCTTTCCCAGTTTGTGTCACAACCGGCCGTGACCTGGAGTCAATTGGGCGGCGCACAATTGTTCCAGGGTTGTCCGGGTTAAGGGAGAGTTTGGCTGGGGTAGGCCGTCATTGTGAATAAGAATTTGTTCTTAACGGACTTGCCTAGTTAAATAAATGTTACATTAAAATACCTCATAGCGTCTATGAGTTTAAACATGTGAAAGCAACAGCAAAACATTTAAACAATTTTGGTGGGAGTTTGGAGAGGGCAAGTGAAGAGCAGTGCCTATGGTGCTTCTTCGCCACAGTAGTATTTGATTTGAACAAATTCCAAATGCAGGCTTCATAAGTAAATTATAAATATCAAGCAATTGTTACATACCAAAAGACCAGCTGTCCTATGCTAGTAATTGTTGCCCCATTTCCGATGAGCTTGAACAGTTAATATTCTTGATCACCAAACACTTTTTGGAGCTGCATATTTATATATTATGGCAATCCTCACTCCCTAAATTTTGACATGTGTGCATTTTATAGCTGTACATCAAATCAGCATTCTGTTCGCTAGCTCACCCAACCTGTGTTGATTGACAGTTTCCAATCAGAGTGCCGAGTGTGCGTTTCACTAGCCAATCTGTTTCCTTTTTTTTTCTTTTTTTGGTAAGGGCGATTCTGTGGCTGTCTTTGTCTGCGTGTAGATTAATCCACGTCGTCTCTGTGCCACAAAATGAGTGACAAAACATTACAAACCTGGCCAGATAGTTTCAAGTCATAAGTCTCAAGTCAAAGTCGAGTCCCGAGTCTTGAGGCTCGAAATTTGTGACTCGAGTCCACAAGTCTGCCTAACCTAATCGAGATCTTGATATGTCTATGAGCTAAACCCAGACAGACATGGGTCATGCTATTGTTTTCATATTGCTACGCCATGTGTGACTATGTACTACAGTGTAAACACTCTCTAGTTCTGTGCGTGGGTGATGTTACTGTGTGTGCAGCCGTGGCACCTCCCAGGGGTCAGGGTGGGTAACCATCCATCATGCTGTCAGAGAGCAGTCGAGACCCCAGGGACTAGCGGGGCTGGAGAGAGAATGTCTCTTAGACCAGTGCAGGGGAGACATTGTAATGGATATCTGGATAAATGGCCTATGGAGACTAGTGCATTAGCATAAACATGAGTACCTTAGCCTAGCTGATGCTCTGCTGTGCTGAAGGGAATATCTGGCCCTGAGGGTGGGTGGGCGGGCAGGCGGGCGTGTGCCTTTATTCATTCTATCAGTAATACAGGCCTCTACCATTAGGTGGTAAGGGCTTGAGAAACTAATTGTCAGTGACCATTGATACAGACCATTGATACAGACATGATCTAGCTCTACACAATTGTGGTACGATCATATTAAAATGTCTATCCATTTACTGTAAGTATTGCGTTATAAGTGCTGATTATTTTAGATCTCCTTTTCAGATCTGTACTGTACCCTGGAGGTGGACTCCTATGGCTACTTTGTCAGCAAGGCCAAGACCCGCGTCTTCAGAGACACCACTGAACCACAGTGGAACGAGGTGAGAGACCAACACTCATCAGAGCTCCAATGTTCAGATCGTATTTCAGTCAGTTAGTCATGCTGTCAACAGGACGTTGAACTCAATATCCAATACTCCATCATTCGGTCTGTTATTTGGACCAATAGGAAATTGAACCCTATTATTATGTCCTTCCTGTCTGTTGTCCAATAGGAATTTGAGATCGAGCTGGAAGGTTCTCAGTGCTTGCGGATCCTGTGCTACGAGAAATGCTACGACAAGACCAAGCTCAACAAGGATGACAATGAGATCGTGGACATCATCATGGGCAAGGGCCAGGTGCAGGTAAGGAGAGAGGGACAACCCTCACATCATGAATTCAAACTCGCTGTATAATTAATCCATATTATGGACTTATGGACCCTCACAGAAACGTACAGTACCAAAAGCCATGGAGCAATGCATTCAGCTCAGACTATTCCCCAGCGTGTGACTCACTCTTATTGTTGTCTGGTCTCTTGTGTGCAATAGTTGGGTTTTGTTGTGGTGGACTACTTTGACGTGGGTAGGCTGGTTTAACTGTCTGAGAAAGAGGGCCAGAGAGAGAGTGAGTATTAGAGACTGAGTACATGGGAGGTTTTCCCCTTCCTTGTGGGAAAATACACTCTTAAAAAATGCCTCGCTCTCAGAATGTCCTGTGGCTGTAACATGTTTGGGAAGGTTGTGCATTGCTATCTGTGGTTAATTATTAAGACTAGTCTCAGTAGTCTCTTCCCACAACCACTGTACCACCATGACTCTGACAAGGGAGAATTAGAGGCCACTATTTGTGGATTTCCCAGAGACTCCGTGTTCTTGCATAATGTCAAGTAGGGCTTGACTCTTTTCATTTTGTCTGTAGCTGCGTAGTGTAGTTGTGACTTTCCACTGTCATCTTAATGATAGTTATTCTCCTCTTCAGGCCTGTTTAAGTTATCCCAGCGTCCGCCATCTTTGATTTTCCTCCTAAATCTGGGTCAACTTTGAGGATTATTAAAGGACGATTATTAAAGAATCCACAGTACTGTATTGTTGCTTATTTCTCTAGTGGTGCAATCGTTGTGTAGCTAGAGGTGAGCTTGGAGCAAGTTGACTCTTTAGTTCCTTAACCTGCTTTTCCTGAGTAAATTTTTTTCACTACTCCCACACAGAAATCAGTGTCAACTATTCACTGGTGTTGTTGGTGGTTGTTACAGAACAGCTTTTTCAGGTAAAAACAAGCTCACTGCCTGGTCGTCATGGGAATACCGAGCACTCTCAAATGGAAGAGTCTGGAAAGTGGGGCAAACTAGAAATACTGAGTGAAAAATGATTCATTTTAAGACAAGTCACAGCTAAAGCGTTCTTCTCCAAACGATTCAACTAGTGTTGTGTGGAGAATATACTTAGACGGTATATTAGATGTCTATTATATAAATAACAAACTATTAGCCTAGATTGTTCATAATCTTCTTACATTACTTATCTTACACTCCAGCATCTCTTTAGTTCTTTGAAGTGTGTCTGTTTTCTGTCCTTGACTGGCGTGTCAATGCTTCTCTTCCTCTTCAAGTATAGCGAAGAATCTCACTCAAAACTGCCCTCTCATTGGCAGTCCAATTTTGAGAGAGTTAGTTTTTATTGAGCTGTTTAAATGGTTGCCTGTTTCTATTTCCCTGACAACGTGTAGAAAAGTTGTTTGGACTGAGCAGGTTTTATTTTCCTCTAGTGAGAGCGTGTCTGGCCTGTCTAAGTGAATGGTCCTCGTACGAACTCTGCCTAGTAACTGAGGAATGTCCACATTCTCTCGCTATGCTATCCATTCTGAGATGTCATGTACTTGAGTTATGGTGATGTCATCATAGCCCATATGTGTCATCCATTTTGTCCCAGCATGTGGTATACCCCTCTTCCTCCCCTGACAGCAGTAGTTCTCAAACCGTTCCTCAGGGACCCCCAGATATTTCATCATTTTGTTGTAGCCCTGAACTAACTCATCTTATTCACCTATTCGAGGGCTGATGATTAGCTGACAAGTTGAATCAGGTGTGCTAGCTCTTGAATAGATCAAATGCATGGAACGGCTGGGGGTCCCCGGGGAGAGGTTTGAGAACCACTGCTCTAAGGGTCGCTTTCTGTGAACATGCAGTTTACACTACTCCAGTGTTTCCCAACTCCAGTCCTCCAGTACCCCCAACAATACACATTTATATTGTAGCCCTGGACATGCACACCTGATTCAACTTGTCAACTAATCTTCAAGCCCTTGATGAACTGAATCAAGTATGTTTGTCCGGGGATACCACAAAAATGTGTGCTGTTGGGGGCACTGGATGCCTGTAGTTGGGAAACACTGGACTCCATACAGTAAACACTACTACTACAACATACACTTCTTCAGTACAGTAGAGTACTGACAATAGTGATATTACTACCAGTAATGATTTGTTCTATTTCTGTCTATTTTAATTTCCTGGTCTGATCTTTAAATGAGGATTAGTCAAATTGAGAAGAAAGCCTTAACGTTAATTAAAGCTCCCCCTGATCTTTGGCCAGGCACCTTTTTGAAACATATTATATTCCACTGTAATTCCACTGTAATCCTTGTAATGGGTTAATGAGGTTTCTCATTTTCCTGCACAGATGCAGAGGGGGAGTGGATGAGTGAGCCTGTTACCTCTGATTGAACTGATTAGGGGTGGAACACTAGACTTTGGAGGATGTGTAGGATAAGTGTGTGTGTGGGTACTAAGGCACTGAGCTACAGACCTGCCTCATACCAACTTCATGCCCATGGCTAAGATGTAATGTACGCTCTACTCACTCATAGGGGTACAACAGCCTGGCAGAGAGGCACACTAATGTCTTCTGGGAAAACACACTGCCACCCAGCCAACAACAGCCACGTTGTCAAAAAAATGAACAAATAATTAAATATATTATTCACCACATGTTGTTCCCTGCTTGCTGTTGGAAAAAGGAGTGAGAGAAGAGAATGGCATGTTCAGTCCCAGGCTGAGAGATGGTGGGATTGTGATTGGTGATGAGTGTTGCTGGGGGAGAGGAGAGTTTCACTCTGCAGTGAGAGAGGCAGCCAATTACTTATCGCTGTAAGAGAGGCTTGAGCTGAAAAGGAAACTCTCAAAAGAGAGAACTTCTCAGTATTTCCTTTACTTGCATCAGTGCTATCGGGCTGAGCGTGGGAGGCCATGTCCTTGATATGATTGTGACTGCTGCTATGTGTAATAGTGCTGATTAAGGGATAGGGACACTGTAGAATGGGAGAGGGAGTCTCTATAGCAAGGACCGGAAGATGTTCAGAAAACACTGTGAGGAGCTAAAATGGAGTATAGGGGACTTTAAAGTAAAAGGACATGCAGTACTAGTCAAAAGTTTGGACACACCTACTCATTCAAGGGTTTACATTGTAGAATAATAGTGAAGACATCAAAACTATGAAATAGCATATATGGAATCATGTAGTAACCAAAAAAGTGTTAAACAAAACATATATTTTAGATTCTTCAAAGTAGCCACCCTTTGCCATGACATCTTTGCACACTTTTGACATTCTCTCAACCAGCTTCATGAGGTAGTCATCTGAAATGCATTTCAATGAACAGAGGTGCCTTGTTAAAAGTTAATTTGTGGAATTTCTTTCATCCTTATTGCGTTTGAGCCGATCAGTTGTGTCGTGACAAGGTAGGGGTGGTATACAGAAGATAGCCCTATTTGGTAAAAGATCAAGTCCATATTATGGCAAGAACAGCTCAAATAAGGACAGAGAAATGACAGTCCAACATTACTTTAAGACATGAAGGTCAGTCAATCCGGAAAATTTCAAGAACTTTGAAGTTGCAAAAACCATCAAGTCCTATGATGAAATTGGCTCTCATGAGGACCGCCACAGGAAAGGAAGACCCAGAGTTACCTCTGCTGCAGAGGATAAGGTCATTCAACTTAACTGCACCTCAGTTTACAGCCAAAATAAATGCTTCACAGAGTTCAAGTAACAGACACATCTCAATATCAACTGTTGAGAGGAGACTGCATGAATCAGGCCTTCGTGGTCAAATTGCTGCAAAGAAACCACAACTAAAGGACACCAATAATAAGAAGAGACTTGCTTGGGCAAAGAAACACAAGAAATAGACATTAGACAGTGGAAATCTGTCCTTTGGTCTGATGAGTCCAAATTTGACATTTTTGTTTCCTACCGACGTAACTTCGTGAAACGGAGAGTAGGTGATCAAATGATCTCCATGTGTGGTTCCCACCGTGAAGCATGGAGGAGGTGGTGTGATGGTGTTGCGGTGCTTTGCTGGTGACACTGTGATGTATTTATAATTCAAGGCACACTTAACCAGCATGGCTACCACAGCATTCTGCAGCGATATGCCATCCCATCTGGTTTGTACTTAGTCCCACTATCATTTGTTTTTCAACAGGTCAATGACCTGAAACACACCTCCAGGCTGTGTAAGGGCTATTTGACCAAGAAGGAGAGTGATTGAGTGCTGCATCAGATGACCTGGCCTCCACAATCACCTAAACCCAATTGAGATGGTTTGGGATGAGTTGGACCACAGAGTGAAGGAAAACCAGCCAACAAGTGCTGAGCATATGCAGAAACTCCTGTTGGAAAAGCATTCCTCATGAAGCTGGATGAGAGAATGTCAAGAGTGTGCAAAGCTGTCATCAAGACAAAAGGTGGCTACTTTAAAAAATCTAAAATAGATTTTGATTTGTTTAATAATTTTTTGCTATTACATGATTCCATATGTTTTATTTCATAGTTTTGATATCTTCGCTATTATTCTACAATTTAGAAAATAGTTAAAATAAATCTACTGGGTCAGTGTGTCCAAACTTTTGACTGGTACTAAAGATGTTTGAGGGACTTGACTGTAGTTTACATGCCAACACTTAAGTGGATGAAGTCCTTCCCTGTGCAAACAGTACCTTGTGGCTGAGACGTTTTCTTTGAGCTCTTCTGTTTTCGTTTCTCGTCAAGCAACTCTGAAAAGAGCCAAAATGTTTTGCTTTCCTCTCTGGAGACGTAACTGATTTATTTAACAAGACTCCAGAATACAAAAAGCCCTTAAATGGACATATCATGCAGCAACATTGCTCTTTATATTTCCTGCTACTGTCAATTTTCTTCACTGATGAGAAAGTTGAGATACTGTACCAGTAAGCTGTGTCCTGTAATGAGATTTCAATCTCCACATTATCTGCCAGAGGACATTTTGTTTGTGTGAAGGTAACAAGTTAAGAGGATGATATATGCAAGACTTTCTTTTGTTGTCTTTATAGGCTGAGTTCCATTCTCTGTTTTTGCACAATTAGGCTGGTGCTATATCAGTATGTATTTGAAATGTGCAGTATGGTACAGTATTAGTATACCTTGAAATTATTAAATATAAATGCCACTGAAGAATACGGCAGTGTCCGTCCCACCCAGACTGCCTTAAGATCTGATCTATCAGCCTTATTTCCATGGATACAAGGGACCCTGTGGTGCATAGTGAGGTCAAACTGGTGTGTGCATGCGTGCGTCCGTCCGTCCCTGAGGGTCAGCCACACACACACACACACCTGCAGTGCTGCTCTGATCTGTCTCTGCCTGACTGAGTCCCAGCCGGCAGGCAGCAATTAATTTCCACATACACAGCTCTGACCCCCAAGGAGATGACCCCTGACCTCTAGGAGTCAAAGCCCTAATCCTCCATTAAATAACAACATGTTAGAAGCTATTTCCCACCTGTCTGTCTTTCATCTCACATTGGGAACATTCATCTCTCTAGCTGGTCCTTTTTGAATGAGGGATGTGTCTGAAATGGCAGCCTATTATAGTGCATTACTTTTGACTAAGGCACACATAGGATATATATATATATAACCGGGAGAAGGATTATAGAGAATAATAGAATAATATATATATATATATATATATATATATATATATATATATATAGGGAATAAGGGGTAATTTCAGCTCCAGACAAAGTTGCAAGGAGGACGTTGGCTGTCCTTAAATGCCTTGGTGTTGAAGCGAGAGCTCGGCGTGACTAATTGACTGACTTTCCAAGCTTTCCATTTCAGCATTTTTGCATTTCAGAAATGGCTCTTTTGTGACCTTTAGGTGCCTGTGATTACTAAGAGTATGTTCTCTCTAAAAAGGACTGGTTACACAACGCTTGAGATGACAGCCCCGACCGACCAGTGCTTCTTTCTGTACGGAGGAAATGCATCCGTCTAAGCAGCTAAAGCCACACACTCCCTCTCCTCCTGGGCTCAAGCCCGGCCTTTCATTTCTCTCTCTCTCTTATCTGGAGGAGAGAGTGTTGTCTTTCATACACCCACTGCTCACACAGCTATCCTTCTGAAAGGGTTGGCTCCAGCACAGAGGAGACGGACTAGAGAAGATTGAGGAGATACTGATCGTATGACTCTGATATTGATAGACTGATTCGATTTTTTTATTTTACCTTTATTTAACTAGGCAAGTCAGTTAAGAACAATTTCGTATTTTCAATGACGTCCAAGGGACAGTGGGTTAACTACCTTGTTCAGGGGCAGAATGACAGATTTTTACCCTATCAGCTTGGGGATTCAATCTTGCAACCTTTCGGTTACTAGTCCAATGCTCTAACCACTAGGCTACCTGCCTCCCCATGATCTTCTCCTTCTGTTAGACAACACATCTCTCCAGAAGCTTTATCCCACTGCCTATTACCCTCAATTAGTTTCACCTCATAAGAGCTCCCAGGAGTGAGACCACACTCTGAATTCCACTGTACTGAAATGGCCTGCACTTGGCAAGTATCCAGTGTGTGTCCCTCCGTGGTGGATTCTAGTAGATAGTTGAGCTGCTTGGTTTAGCCTGGTCAGTCCATAGAAATAGGATGACTACAATACAAATGTATAGATTTCATTATATTTATAGCGTCAACTGTTGATGTCTCAGTGTGGTTTCTAATCTCATCTCTATAATCCTTCTCCCATGGCTAGGGGACAACATCACCTTAACCCCTCTGACCCAACCTACACCCACCCTGGAGCCACTCTCCTCCTCATCTCTCCACTCCTGCTTCTCTCCCTCAACCCCTCTGACCCAACCTACACCCACCCAGGAGCCACTCTCCTCCTCATCTCTCCACTCCTCCTTCTGTCCCTCAACCCCTCTGACCCAACCTACCCCCACGTGACCCCCTCTCCTCTATCCTCCCCCTCTCTTTCACTCCTTCTCTCTCCTCTACCCCTCTTTCCTCCATTCCTCTATACCCCCCACTGGTCTGTAGCAGGGGTCCTTTTGATTCTTTCCTATTGCAGGGTGAGTGTCCATGTCGCAGACCTCTCTCTTCTCCCTCTTATTGTACCTGTATAATCTGTAAACTGAGCTACTTGGACCGTTTCCCAGAGATAATGGGAGACAGAGTTCAGGAGTTGGAGAAGAAGTGTGTGTGTGGGGGGCAGGCACACACACAGCTCTTTGTTCCTGGCAGCCCACAGCAGAACAGCACATTACAGTAACAGAACATTGTTTACAGCCGCTCTGCAGTAATGCAATCTCCTACAGTACTCTCTAACAGAGCCAGAGCCCTTTCCTCAGACTCGTGGTAAAACATAAAACACCCCATTAAAGTAGATATGTTGGTCACATTTTGGGGGGTTTATTGGTAGAAGTCAGGCGGTAGGTAGCCTAGTGGTTAAGAGCGTTGGGCCAGTAACTGAAAGGTCGCCGATTCGAATCCCCAAGCCGACAACAGTAGGGGAAAAATCTGTCTGTGCCCTTGACTGACACTTAACCCTAATTGGTCCTGTAAGCTCTGGATAAGAGCATCTACTAAATGACAACCATTTAAAAGTTTCTTTAGCACAAAAAAACACTATCTGGTTCGCGGTCTATAGGTCTGGTTCGCGGTCTATAGGTCTGGTTCGCGGTCTATAGGTCTGGTTCGCGGTCTATAGGTCTGGTTCGCGGTCTATAGGTCTGGTTCGCGGTCTATAGGTCTGGTTCGCGGTCTATAGGTCTGGTTCGCGGTCTATAGATCCAAGCAGACGTGAGGCTCTAAAATGTAAACATCAAGTGCCAGGATGCAGGAGCCTGATGATGTCTTCGAAACAACATGTGGAGTTAATATTCATCTGTTTGTTTGTTTGCACCCATGCAGAACGTGTGTATATGTATGTGTTCCTGTGTGTGTCAACGTAATATGAATGAATGAATGTATCTAATAGGCCTGCTCATCCATCATGCTCTGGCTCCAATCATGGTGTAATCTGTCATGTCCACCCCGATACACACACCCACTCCGGGGCCACATACATACACGCACACACGCGCACACACACACACACACACTGGGGCCATACAGACAGACAGACAGACAGACAGACAGACAGACAGACGGACGGACGGACGGACGGACGGACGGACGGACGGACGGACGGACGTGTGTGTCCTGAGACTGCTAGAGTAAAACACATACACTGGGGCCATACATACAGACAGACAGAGCGGTGTGTGTGTCCTGAGACTGCTAGAGTAAAACACATACACTGGGGCCATACATACAGACAGACAGAGCGGTGTGTGTGTCCTGAGACTGCTAGAGTAAAACACATACACTGGGGCCATACATACAGACAGACAGAGCGGTGTGTGTGTCCTGAGACTGCTAGAGTAAAACACATACACTGGGGCCATACATACAGACAGACAGAGCGGTGTGTGTGTCCTGAGACTGCTAGAGTAAAACACATACACTGGGGCCATACATACAGACAGACAGAGCGGTGTGTGTGTCCTGAGACTGCTAGAGTAAAACACATACACTGGGGCCATACAGACAGACAGAGCGGTGTGTGTGTCCTGAGACTGCTAGAGTAAAACACATACACTGGGGCCATACATACAGACAGACAGAGCGGTGTGTGTGTCCTGAGACTGCTAGAGTAAAACACATACACTGGGGCCATACATACAGACAGACAGAGCGGTGTGTGTGTCCTGAGACTGCTAGAGTAAAACACATACACTGGGGCCATACAGACAGACAGAGCGGTGTGTGTGTCCTGAGACTGCTAGAGTAAAACACATACACTGGGGCCATACAGACAGACAGAGCGGTGTGTGTGTCCTGAGACTGCTAGAGTAAAACACATACACTGGGGCCATACAGACAGACAGAGCGGTGTGTGTGTCCTGAGACTGCTAGAGTAAAACACATACACTGGGGCCATACAGACAGACAGAGCGGTGTGTGTGTCCTGAGACTGCTAGAGTAAAACACATACACTGGGGCCATACATACAGACAGACAGACAGACAGACAGACAGACAGACAGACAGAGCGGTGTGTGTGTCCTGAGACTGCTAGAGTAAAACACATACACTGATGGGGGGCAAATACATACAGACAGACAGAGCGGTGTGTGTGTCCTGAGACTGCTAGAGTAAAACACATACACTGGGGCCATACAGACAGACAGACAGACAGACAGACAGAGCGGTGTGTGTGTCCTGAGACTGCTAGAGTAAAACACATACACTGGGGCCATACAGACAGGTAGGTAGGTAGGTAGGTAGGTGTCCTGAGACTGCTAGAGTAAAACACATACACTGGGGCCATACATACAGACAGAGCGGTGTGTGTGTCCTGAGACTGCTAGAGTAAAACACATACACTGATGGGGGGCAAATACACCATCCATGTAAATAATATAAATAACTCCAGCCTGCCATATGCCTTCTGTTTATTACCCCCTGTGTGGTGAGTGTGTACCGTATGTTTCCATGATTTGAAAAAGGAAAGGTTTTATTACATACAGTTGGAGCTATTCAATGACCAACAACATCCAAAGGACTGTATTTTGGCTCACTAATGATTTGCCCCCTCAGCATAATGGCACAGTATCTCTGGCATGATGGGTAATGGGGATCATCATTCATATAGTCTCAATGTGTTCCTCATGTAGCTAGCATCTGGTGCCCTTTATTGATGGAGCAATTAGGGCTCTTCCTCATGTCTCCCCCATCTCTTTCATTTGACAGGTTCGTTTTCTTCCCCCTCCATTTCCTAACAAAAAACCCTCCAAGAACCCTTTTTCCTCAACTTTCCCCACAACTCACTTTGACAGCCTTTGTTATACCACAACAATTAACTAGGTTTTGTAAAGGAAGAATCAGATCATGTAAGACAGAAGAATCCCTTTCTTTTGTTTGAGATGGGAATAAATGAACGAATGACCTGCCACATATAGTTTGCATAAATGTAATTCTGAAGACAACCCAGAGAGCCTGACTGGTCATCCATTATATTTATACTGCTGCCTGATTCTGTGTCTCTGATGTGGTGGCCGGGGACAGAAGACAACCCAGAGAGTCTGACTGGTCATCCATTATATTTATACTGCTGCCTGATTCTATGTCTTTGATGTGGTGGCCGGGGACAGAAGACAACCCAGAGAGTCTGACTGGTCATCCATTATATTTATACTGCTGCCTGATTCTATGTCTCTGATGTGGTGGCCGGGGACAGAAGACAACCCAGAGAGTCTGACTGGTCATCCATTATATTTATACTGCTGCCTGATTCTATGTCTTTGATGTGGTGGCCGGGGACAGAAGACAACCCAGAGAGTCTGACTGGTCATCCATTATATTTATACTGCTGCCTGATTCTATGTCTCTGATGTGGTGGCCGGGGACAGAAGACAACCCAGAGAGTCTGACTGGTCATCCATTATATTTATACTGCTGCCTGATTCTATGTCTCTGATGTGGTGGCCGGGGACAGAAGACAACCCAGAGAGTCTGACTGGTCATCCATTATATTTATACTGCTGCCTGATTCTATGTCTCTGATGTGGTGGCCGGGGACAGAAGACAACCCAGAGAGTCTGACTGGTCATCCATTATATTTATACTGCTGCCTGATTCTATGTCTCTGATGTGGTGGCCGGGGACAGAAGACAACGTGGATTTTTAAATGTATTACGACAGCATTTGGCCATATTCTATATCTTTGGAAAAAGACCAGAGTGTGTTCTAGTCCTCTGTAGTGGGATGTGTAGTGTGTCAGTGTGTTCCTGTATGTACTGTAAGTTAAAGGGACAGTTCACCTAAATTACAAAATGACACATTGGTTTCCTTAACCTGTAAGCAGTCTATGGACAAGGTATGACCACAGTCCATGCTGAAATTCCATCTGTAATAAAGCCCTTTTGTGGGGAAAAACTCATTCTGATTGTCATGTCCTGGTTCCCAAGTGGGTGGGCCTATGCCCTCCTAGGTCCACCCATGGCTGTGCCACTGCCCAGTCATTTGAAATCCATAGATTAGGTCCGAATGAATTTATTTCAATTGACTGATTTCCTCATATGAACTGTAACTCAGCAAAATCTTTGGCGTTTTATGTTTTTGTTCAGTATAGATACTTTCGTAGGATTTGGACACGATGCACGAAAAATGCAAATGTCGGTCACGTGAGTGAATAGAAAATGATATAACGTGTGGAAACGGTGCAGTGAAACTAAATCAAAGCATGGATTTTTGTCATACCTTGTTATGGACAAGTCATAAATATAATATATACTGAACAAAAATATAAACATACCATACAACATTTTCAAAGATTTTGCTGAGTTACAGTTTATATAAGGAAATCAGTCCATTGAAATTCATTAGACTGCTTACACTTACAGGGTAAGGAAACCAATGTCATTTAGTAATTTATAAACTATCCCTTTAACTGCCTCTTGCTATGATTGACATTGTGCAATGTCACACAATTACTCTGACAGGACTGTGTATTATCAGCCAGATAGAGAGATGTATGGGGGGAGTCGGCTGTGGTGCTCTGGTGATGGACTAGGCAGTGTGGGTAATTGGATGTTATTAAAGTTACATAATTAGTTCAAGTGATTAACAGTAGATGTAAACGCTCCCCTGGACATGCATATGTAACCCAGCCATTTAGAGAGGGAGAGAGAGAGAGGGAGGGAGGGAGTGAGAGAGAGAGAGTGGACAACTGAGACCCAGATGGTGGCCAATTACAGGTTGTGAATTAAGAGGAGAACAAAAGAGGAGAACCCAGCCAGAGAACAGGATCCCCCCCCCAGAGAGATGCTATGATGAAACCCAGTCCATAGATATACAATATAATACTGTTCTGTTTAACTTTGTGGTCCACTCACATTCAGACTGTAATTGTTACAAAAGATCTGGGATGTAACATAATGCTGTTGTTCCGTCTTGGATTGCAGCTGAAGCCTGGCTTTAACTAGTGGTAATAAACATGGTTTTGACTATTCTGTAGCTCACGAGAATGTGAGAGGCTTTGGATGGATGGTGGATCCTAATGCAAAAACGCTTTGGAACCACTGACATACACTGTAATGAACGAGCCTTGGAGTGAAGGAGCTGTATTGTCTTCAGAACTAGAGTCCCCTGAGACTTTTGTTCTCCTGTTTTCCTACAGCACAGTAGAGATCAATGAGGACAAGGACTTCTGAGGCTTCCAGAAGTTTCCTATTAGAACTGTGATTTTTGTAACGCTTATCTCTGAGAGACGAGAGACCACCCTGAATTATCTGCAGCTGTGAAATATACCATGTATTGGGGAAGAAATAGGCTAGAGAGTAGAGGGAGGGAGGGAATCAACGGCACAGAGAACAAAGCAGTAGAAGAATTGTCGTTGGCAGTGCAATGAGCAGTGTCAGTCATAACTCATAAACAGCGAACACGCACTCCCTGGAGAGTCAGAGGCACCCCCCCTTACTCCCAGAGTGTGTGCCCCCTACTCCTACTCCAATCCCCATCAAATAACAACCATCTCTTTCAGAGACCTACACACCTATAATGGAATCTGAAGCCTGAGCCAGCAGTGAAGGCCAAGGTGAAGTTGAGGTGTGTGTGTGTGTTTGTGTGTGTGTGTGCCTCTGGTTGTGTGCTATAAGGGGACTATTCTATTAACCCCTCTCTCTTTGCCCCTAATCCCTACAGTACATTAGCACTCCCCTCTTACACCCTGCTGTGTCTGTCACATCTACCAATTTCATCACTTTCTGTTCATCATTCTTACCCATTGACTACCTCACACAAGAAGACCAAAATGCAAAACATCAAAGCTTGCTCGAAATTAAATAATAATTTCCGACTAATTGAATTAAATGAACTACAATTTATAAAGAAATGACAATAGGCGGCTGCTGGGTTATGGTTTTTCTCTCTGACAGAAATCATTTTCTACTCATCCTTAGTGAGGGAAAAGGGACCACTTCTCCTTCCATTATTTTATAAAAATACGGTGATTGACAGAGTCGAAAGCCTTGGCCAGGTCGATGAAGACGGCTGTACAGTACTGTCTTTTATCGATGGCGGTTATGATATCGTTTAGTACCTTGAGTGTGGCTGAGGTGCACCCGTGACCAGCTCGGAAACTGGATTTGTACGGGTCCAGGTTTTGCAGCTCTTTCAGAACATCTGCTGATTTTACCAGGAAACACACGCGGGTTCCAGGGACAGTGAATTCCTGAGATGGTTCTTTCTTTCAGGAGCCACAGCCTGGGGCCAGAGCATTCTCCTTTCTCTTCTCTCTCGCTCTTTGGATTTATTGATAGCAGATGATATTAGAAAAACTACTTCACCCCCCTATTCCTGAAGTTATTTAATGCATGGCTCTGCTTTGCCTTCTAATGCACTGTATTGCTGATTGATTATGATTTCAAATGACCAGGTTGACTCCGTAAATTCATGTGTTGCGTGTATGAACCAGGGCAACCCAAAAGCCCCCTTCGCCTCCCTCTCTTTCTCCTTAGTCAAGAGTGACAGGGAAAACACTGTGTGGCAGTTGTTAGCTCAGCTCCCCTGGCCTGGAATGTGGTAACCAGAGAGAGAAGTATTTACCATTGTTCCTGTAAATGATGGAGTGTTAACCACCATGGCCCTCTTCCCCAGGGGAGATCATGGTTCACTGTTGATGTGGGGAGAGGTGTCCTAGGGGGACAGAAACCAAATGGATGGTAGAAGGATGGTAAACTCACTTTTCTTGTTTTTACTACCCTCATGCCATCTCTTCCCCTTATAAGTTTTCTCTCGTTGCACCTCCTCTCTCCCCCCCCCTCTTCTTCTCTCTCTCTTCCACACCCCTCTCTCTTTCTCCCCCTCTCTCTTTCTCTATCTCTTGGCAGACAGGGATAGTTGAGTACACAGGCATCCCCCAGGCCTCTCTCTGCCAACCATCCTATATTCTGTTAATCAGATTTCACGAGCAGCAGGGCCAAATCTCCCCCAATGCAATTGCAATTTTTCCACCTTTGTCCTGCAAGCACCCCCTGAACCACTTTCCCCCTCCCTGGCTCATCCCTCCCTCCTTTTCTTTCGCTCTCTCTCTCTTACCCCATGCTATTGTTGGCAGCCCCCTCGCCCATATTTTAGCAATGGGCCCCAGCAGAAATACGCAGTGTCCTAGTGCAGCCAGGCCCTGTAGGCTTTGAAATGTGTTTGTGTAAGGGGGATGGAGGGCTGACCCTCTGGTGCTGTGGGATGGATATTCACTGTTACGTCTGAACCAGCAGGCCCATGATCCGTCCTTCGCACACTGGGCCTGCTTTGAGAGGGGGAGGGTGGAAAGTGGGAGGGAAAGAGGGAGTATCCACCCCCCCCCCCCCCCCCATCCATTTCCCTGATGTAGTTGGAGAGTTTGTGTGAGTGCCACTTCGTTTTGAAGTTGTGATTTTTGGGGAGTAGGATATGTGTTCCATATGCAGTGAGGTTGAGGTTGAGCAATGCTCTCTGCTGTGGGGGTACACCTCATTATACCCAGAGGACTGGATCTCTCTATGGAGGTTTATTCTGTTCTAGGAGTAACTTCAATACGTACCAGGCATTAGAAGATTGGGGGACAATAGGGTTTTGCTCTGCTCTGGGTATTTTAAAAATGAGTTATTACCGTAGCTTGCTCACATATACAACCAACCCCTTCCTGTTCAACCGTGATAGACCACTCACCTTTCACTGTAAACCATGCCATGTGTGCGAATGCCCTTGTGTCGGTGTTAGTAAGACACAGCATGGTTTTCACACAGCTCCAGATGTTTCCTGCTAAGATTAAGCACACTTTTCCTTGCCACTTCGCTTCCGCATTGCTTGCTCTTTGGGGTTTTAACACTGGGTTTCTGTACAGCACTTTGTGACAACTGCTGGTGTAAAAAGGTGTTAAGAAAATACATTGAATTGACATTTGACTGTTGCCAAACCAGACAGATGTGAAAGGATGTGTGAGCCAAATGTCGGCACTGCCCCTCTGCCAACCAATCCACACACTCCTCAATGCCAGGTTATCTTCAGCAGCACCCACTGTGTACAGAAAGACCAGGGCTGGGAGAAGATGAACACGACTGCCTGAGGTACACTTCTCAGGCACTTACCAGACTCGGCCTGTAGCCGAGCACTGCCCTCCTCACACCCACCTCACACATCCTACACACTGTGAGCTTGGCTTCCTGGGTAATGATGCAAACATAAACACTCAGTCATAGAATCCCAGTGGCGTAGTGTGGAGACAGGCAGTCTTGTTTGCTTAGCTTGTCACTGAATAGACTCTAAGAACTTGGAAGACTGTCTAAAGGTTCTAAGAACTTGGAAGACTGTCTAAAGGTTCTAAGAACTTGGAAGACTGTCTAAAGGTTCTAAGAACTTGGAAGACTGTCTAAAGGTTCTAAGAACTTGGAAGACTGTCTAAAGGTTCTAAGAACTTGGAAGACTGTCTAAAGGTTTTATGAACTTGAAAAGGTTGTCTGAAAGGGCGGCTGAACTTCCTGATTTGGCCTCGTTTTAGATTTGGTTCATTAAGAAATGCTAGCGGCCATGACTTGGTTTCGGGGTGTGGTTCGATGTGAGTGTTTTGTGTGTGTTTGCAGGTGGAAAGATTTAGACATTTAATTTGCCATTTAGCTTCAGCCGGCTGGTGTGCGATTGTGGCAAAGTTGGTTTGACTTTGGATAGCCTATCTCCGGGGCTCGTTTACATTACACAATGTAAATGTGGCAATGTTTTCATGTTGCACACCTTTTAGTTTTCTCATTAACTACTTTCAATATTTGTATATGAATTAATACAATTTATAGTTGGTTTCAGGTTTTTGTCTCATGTACATTGTATAATTTACAGATGGTCCCTAACTAGCCCCCATAAGGATATCCAAAGTCAAACCACATATACCAAGGGCTTTACGACCCGGTTGCATGCAGCTGCACTCCGAATTGATGATTACTTGTGTTCTGTGGGCATTTGGGCAGGATTTAAATAAATCCAACCTTCATTTACGTTGTGAGTACAAAAATCTATTTTGGAAGAGATCAACTTTGTGACCAAAATTATCCTTTTTACAGTTTGTAGTCAATTTTGACAGTAGAATAAATATTTGAGTAAGAAAAGGATGTTCATGATAGGGAAGATATACAAAACGTTGCAGAGAGCAAATCCAACTGACATTCTCTTAGAACAAAATAAACTCTGGGATGCTGGCCTTCTAGGCAAAAGTCCTTCTGTCCAGTGTCTGTGTTCTTTTGCCCATCTTAATCTTTTCTTTTTATTGGCCCGTCTGATATATGGCTTTTTTTTGCAACTCTGCCCAGAAGGCTAGAATGCCAGCATCCCGAAGTCGCTTCTTCACTGTTGACGTTGAGACTGGTGTTCTGCTGGTACTATTTAATGATGCTGCCAGTTGAGGACTTGTGAGGCGTCTGTTTCTCAAACTAGACACTCTAATGTACTTGTCCTCTTGCTCAGTTGTGCACCGGGGCCTCCCACTCCTCTTTCTATTCTGGTTAGAGCCAGTTTGCGCTGTTCTGTGAAGGGAGTAGTACACAGCATTGTACAAGATCTTCAGTTTCTTGGCAATTTGTGGAGTGGTTGAAAAACGAGTTTTAATGACTCCAACCTATGTGTATGTAAACTTCCGACTTCAACTGTATATATATATTACAACTCGTTTCGAACCACTCCACAAATTTCTTGTTAACAAACTATAGTTTTGGCAAGTCGGTTAGGACATCTACATTGAGCATGACACAAGTAATTTTTCCAACAATTGTTTCAGACAGATGATTTCATTTATAATTTACTGTATCACAATTCCAGTGGGTCAGAAGCTTACATGCACTAACTTGACTGTGCTTTTAAACAGCTTGGAAAATTCCAGAAAATGATGTCATGGCCTTAGAAGCTTCTGATAGGCTAATTGACATCATTTGATTCAATTGGAGGTGTACCTGTGGATGTATTTCAAGGCCAACCTTCAAACTCAGTGCCTATTTGATTGACATCATGGGAAATCAGCCAAGACCTCCACAAGTCTGGTTCATCCTTGGGAGCAATTTCCAAACGCCTGAAGGTACCACGTTCATCTGTACAAACAATAGTATGCAAGTATTAACACCATGGGACCACGCAGCTGTCATACAGCTCAGGAAGGAGACGCGTTCTGTCTCCTAGAGATGAACGTACTTGGGTGCGAAAAGTGCAAATCAATCCCAGAACAACAGCAAAGGACCTTGTGAAGATGCTGGAGGAAACCGGTACAAAAGTATCTATATCCACAGTAAAACGAGTCCTATATCGACATAACCTGAAAGGCCACTCACCAGGGAAGAAGCCACTGCTCCAAAACCGCCATA